>NC_069502.1:1166782870-1166842870 GCF_027579735.1 Bombina bombina | reverse complement strand
TCTATTGAGTTACATGTCTATCCTTAGCATAAGGTGAGCAGAACAGCACTGGCAAGGTACACAGAGCACACACATAAGTACCATGACATCCTGTTCTATTGAGTTACATGTCTATCCTTAGCATAAGGTGAGCAGCACAGCACAGCACTGGTACACAGAGCACACACATAAGTACCATGACATCCTGTTCTATTGAGTTACATGTCTATCCTTAGCATAAGGTGAGCAGCACAGCACTGGCATGGTACACAGAGCACACACATAAGTACCATGACATCCTGTTCTATTGAGTTACATGTCTATCCTTAGCATAAGGTGAGCAGCACAGCACTGGCATGGTATACAGAGCACACACATAAGTACCATGACATCCTGTTCTATTGAGTTACATGTCTATCCTTAGCATAAGGTGAGCAGAACAGCACTGGCATGGTACACAGAGCACACACATAAGTACCATGACATCCTGTTCTATTGAGTTACATGTCTATCCTTAGCATAAGGTGAGCAGCACAGCACAGCACTGGTACACAGCGCACACATAAGTACCATGACATCCTGTTCTATTGAGTTACATGTCTATCCTTAGCATAAGGTGAGCAGCACAGCACTGGCATGGTACACAGAGCACACACATAAGTACCATGACATCCTGTTCTATTGAGTTACATGTCTATCCTTAGCATAAGGTGAGAAGCACAGCACTGGCATGGTATACAGAGCACACACATAAGTACCATGACATCCTGTTCTATTGAGTTACATGTCTATCCTTAGCATAAGGTGAGCAGCACAGCACAGCACTGGTATACAGCGCACACATAAGTACCATAACATCCTGTTCTATTGAGTTACATGTCTATCCTTAGCATAAGGTGAGCAGCACAGCACTGGCATGGTATACAGAGCACACACATAAGTACCATGACATCCTGTTCTATTGAGTTACATGTCTATCCTTAGCATAAGGTGAGCAGCACAGCACTGGCATGGTACACAGAGCACACACATAAGTACCATGACATCCTGTTCTATTGAGTTACATGTCTATCCTTAGCATAAGGTGAGCAGCACAGCACTGGTACACAGAGCACACACATAAGTACCATGACATACTGTTCTATTGAGTTACATGTCTATCCTTAGCATAAGGTGAGCAGCACAGCACTGGCATGGTACACAGCGCACACACATAAGTACCATGACATCCTGTTCTATTGAGTTACATGTCTATCCTTAGCATAAGGTGAGCAGCACAGCACAGCACTGGTACACAGAGCACACACATAAGTACCATGACATCCTGTTCTATTGAGTTACATGTCTATCCTTAGCATAAGGTGAGCAGCACAGCACTGGCATGGTACACAGCGCACACATAAGTACCATAACATCCTGTTCTATTGAGTTACATGTCTATCCTTAGCATAAGGTGAGCAGCACAGCACTGGCATGGTACACAGAGCACACACATAAGTACCATGACATCCTGTTCTATTGAGTTACATGTCTATCCTTAGCATAAGGTGAGCAGCACAGCACAGCACTGGTACACAGCGCACACATAAGTACCATAACATCCTGTTCTATTGAGTTACATGTCTATCCTTAGCATAAGGTGAGCAGCACAGCACTGGCATGGTACACAGAGCACACACATAAGTACCATGACATCCTGTTCTATTGAGTTACATGTCTATCCTTAGCATAAGGTGAGCAGCACAGCACTGGTATACAGAGCACACACATAAGTACCATAACATCCTGTTCTATTGAGTTACATGTCTATCCTTAGCATAAGGCGAGCAGCACAGCACTGGCATGGTACACAGAGCGCACACATAAGTACCATGACATCCTGTTCTATTGAGTTACATGTCTATCCTTAGCATAAGTTGAGCAGCACAGCACTGGCATGAAACACAGAGCGCACACATAAGTACCATGACATCCTGTTCTATTGAGCTACATGTCTATCCTTAGCATAAGGTGAGCAGCACAGCACTGGCATGGTATACAGAGCACACACATAAGTACCATGACATCCTGTTCTATTGAGTTACATGTCTATCCTTAGCATAAGGTGAGCAGCACAGCACTGGCATGGTACACATAGCACACACATAAGTACCATGACATCCTGTTCTATTGAGTTACATGTCTATCCTTAGCATAAGGTGAGCAGCACAGCACAGCACTGGTACACAGAGCACACACATAAGTACCATGACATCCTGTTCTATTGAGTTACATGTCTATCCTTAGCATAAGGTGAGCAGCACAGCACAGCACTGGTACACAGAGCACACACATAAGTACCATGACATCCTGTTCTATTGAGTTACATGTCTATCCTTAGCATAAGGTGAGCAGCACAGCACTGGTACACAGAGCGCACACATAAGTACCATGACATCCTGTTCTATTGAGTTAAATGTCTATCCTTAGCATAAGGTGAGCAGCACAGCACTGGCATTATACACAGAGCACACACATAAGTACCATGACATCCTGTTCTATTGAGTTAAATGTCTATCCTTAGCATAAGGTGAGCAGCACAGCACTGGCACGGTACACAGAGCACACACATAAGTACCATGACATCCTGTTCTATTGAGTTACATGTCTATCCTTAGCATAAGGTGAGCAGCACAGCACTGGCATGGTACACAGAGCGCACACATAAGTACCATGACATCCTGTTCTATTGAGTTACATGTCTATCCTTAGCATAAGGTGAGCAGCACAGCACTGGCATGGTACACAGAGCACACACATAAGTACCATGACATCCTGTTCTATTGAGTTAAATGTCTATCCTTAGCATAAGGTGAGCAGCACAGCACTGGCATGGTATACAGAGCGCACACATAAGTACCATGACATCCTGTTCTATTGAGTTACATGTCTATCCTTAGCATAAGGTGAGCAGCACAGCACTGGCATGGTATACAGAGCGCACACATAAGTACCATGACATCCTGTTCTATTGAGTTACATGTCTATCCTTAGCATAAGGTGAGCAGCACAGCACTGGCATGGTACACAGAGCACACACATAAGTACCATGACATCCTGTTCTATTGAGTTACATGTCTATCCTTAGCATAAGTTGAGCAGCACAGCACTGGCATGGTACACAGAGCGCACACATAAGTACCATGACATCCTGTTCTATTGAGTTACATGTCTATCCTTAGCATAAGGTGAGAAGCACAGCACTGGCATGGTACACAGAGCACACACATAAGTACCATGACATCCTGTTCTATTGAGTTACATGTCTATCCTTAGCATAAGGTGAGCAGCACAGCACCGGCATGGTACACAGAGCACACACATAAGTACCATGACATCCTGTTCTATTGAGTTACATGTCTATCCTTAGCATAAGGTGAGAAGCACAGCACTGGCATGGTATACAGAGCACACACATAAGTACCATGACATCCTGTTCTATTGAGTTACATGTCTATCCTTAGCATAAGGTGAGCAGCACAGCACAGCACTGGTATACAGCGCACACATAAGTACCATAACATCCTGTTCTATTGAGTTACATGTCTATCCTTAGCATAAGGTGAGCAGCACAGCACTGGCATGGTATACAGAGCACACACATAAGTACCATGACATCCTGTTCTATTGAGTTACATGTCTATCCTTAGCATAAGGTGAGCAGCACAGCACTGGCATGGTACACAGAGCACACACATAAGTACCATGACATCCTGTTCTAGTGAGTTACATGTCTATCCTTAGCATAAGGTGAGCAGCACAGCACTGGTACACAGAGCACACACATAAGTACCATGACATCCTGTTCTATTGAGTTACATGTCTATCCTTAGCATAAGGTGAGCAGCACAGCACTGGCATGGTACACAGCGCACACACATAAGTACCATGACATCCTGTTCTATTGAGTTACATGTCTATCCTTAGCATAAGGTGAGCAGCACAGCACAGCACTGGTACACAGAGCACACACATAAGTACCATGACATCCTGTTCTATTGAGTTACATGTCTATCCTTAGCATAAGGTGAGCAGCACAGCACTGGCATGGTACACAGCGCACACATAAGTACCATAACATCCTGTTCTATTGAGTTACATGTCTATCCTTAGCATAAGGTGAGCAGCACAGCACTGGCATGGTACACAGAGCACACACATAAGTACCATGACATCCTGTTCTATTGAGTTACATGTCTATCCTTAGCATAAGGTGAGCAGCACAGCACAGCACTGGTACACAGCGCACACATAAGTACCATAACATCCTGTTCTATTGAGTTACATGTCTATCCTTAGCATAAGGTGAGCAGCACAGCACTGGCATGGTACACAGAGCACACACATAAGTACCATGACATCCTGTTCTATTGAGTTACATGTCTATCCTTAGCATAAGGTGAGCAGCACAGCACTGGTATACAGAGCACACACATAAGTACCATAACATCCTGTTCTATTGAGTTACATGTCTATCCTTAGCATAAGGCGAGCAGCAAAGCACTGGCATGGTACACAGAGCGCACACATAAGTACCATGACATCCTGTTCTATTGAGTTACATGTCTATCCTTAGCATAAGTTGAGCAGCACAGCACTGGCATGAAACACAGAGCGCACACATAAGTACCATGACATCCTGTTCTATTGAGTTAAATGTCTATCCTTAGCATAAGGTGAGCAGCAAAGCACTGGCATTATACACAGAGCACACACATAAGTACCATGACATCCTGTTCTATTGAGTTAAATGTCTATCCTTAGCATAAGGTGAGCAGCACAGCACTGGCATTATACACAGAGCGCACACATAAGTACCATGACATCCTGTTCTATTGAGTTAAATGTCTATCCTTAGCATAAGGTGAGCAGCACAGCACTGGCATGGTACACAGAGCGCACACATAAGTACCATGACATCCTGTTCTATTGAGTTACATGTCTATCCTTAGCATAAGGTGAGCAGCACAGCACTGGCATGGTACACAGAGCACACACATAAGTACCATGACATCCTGTTCTATTGAGTTAAATGTCTATCCTTAGCATAAGGTGAGCAGCACAGCACTGGCATGGTATACAGAGCGCACACATAAGTACCATGACATCCTGTTCTATTGAGTTACATGTCTATCCTTAGCATAAGGTGAGCAGCACAGCACTGGCATGGTACACAGAGCACACACATAAGTACCATGACATCCTGTTCTATTGAGTTACATGTCTATCCTTAGCATAAGGTGAGAAGCACAGCACTGGTACACAGAGCACACACATAAGTACCATGACATCCTGTTCTATTGAGTTAAATGTCTATCCTTAGCATAAGGTGAGCAGCACAGCACTGGCATGGTATACAGAGCACACACATAAGTACCATGACATCCTGTTCTATTGAGTTGCATGTCTATCCTTAGCATAAGGTGAGCAGCACAGCACAGCACTGGTATACAGCACACACATAAGTACCATAACATCCTGTTCTATTGAGTTACATGTCTATCCTTAGCATAAGGTGAGAAGCACAGCACTGGCATGGTACACAGAGCACACACATAAGTACCATGACATCCTGTTCTAGTGAGTTACATGTCTATCCTTAGCATAAGCACAGAACTGGCATTATACACAGAGCACACACATAAGTACCATGACATCCTGTTCTATTGAGTTAAATGTCTATCCTTAGCATAAGGTGAGCAGCACAGCACTGGCATGGTACACAGCGCACACATAAGTACCATGATATCCTGTTCTATTGAGTTACATGTCTATCCTTAGCATAAGGTGAGCAGCACAGCACTGGCATGGTACACAGCGCACACACATAAGTACCATGACATCCTGTTCTATTGAGTTACATGTCTATCCTTAGCATAAGCACAGAACTGGCATTATACACAGAGCACACACATAAGTACCATTACATCCTGTTCTATTGAGTTACATGTCTATCCTTAGCATAAGGTGAGCAGCACAGCACTGGCATGGTACACAGAGCACACATAAGTACCATGACATCCTGTTCTATTGAGTTACATGTCTATCCTTAGCATAAGCACAGAACTGGCATTATACACAGAGCACACACATAAGTACCATGACATCCTGTTCTATTGAGTTACATGTCTATCCTTAGCATAAGGTGAGCAGCACAGCACTGGCATGGTATACAGAGCACACACATAAGTACCATGATATCCTGTTCTATTGAGTTACATGTCTATCCTTAGCATAAGGTGAGCAGCACAGCACTGGCATGAAACACAGAGCGCACACATAAGTACCATGACATCCTGTTCTATTGAGTTACATGTCTATCCTTAGCATAAGGTGAGCAGCACAGCACTGGCATGGTACACAGAGCACACACATAAGTACCATGACATCCTGTTCTATTGAGTTACATGTCTATCCTTAGCATAAGGTGAGCAGCACAGCACTGGCATGGTACACAGAGCGCACACATAAGTACCATGACATCCTGTTCTAGTGAGTTACATGTCTATCCTTAGCATAAGCACAGAACTGGCATTATACACAGAGCACACACATAAGTACCATGACATCCTGTTCTATTGAGTTAAATGTCTATCCTTAGCATAAGGTGAGCAGCACAGCACTGGCATGGTACACAGCGCACACATAAGTACCATGACATCCTGTTCTATTGAGTTACATGTCTATCCTTAGCATAAGGTGAGCAGCACAGCACTGGCATGGTACACAGCGCACACACATAAGTACCATGACATCCTGTTCTATTGAGTTACATGTCTATCCTTAGCATAAGCACAGAACTGGCATTATACACAGAGCACACACATAAGTACCATTACATCCTGTTCTATTGAGTTACATGTCTATCCTTAGCATAAGGTGAGCAGCACAGCACTGGCATGGTACACAGAGCACACATAAGTACCATGACATCCTGTTCTATTGAGTTACATGTCTATCCTTAGCATAAGCACAGAACTGGCATTATACACAGAGCACACACATAAGTACCATGACATCCTGTTCTATTGAGTTACATGTCTATCCTTAGCATAAGGTGAGCAGCACAGCACTGGCATGGTACACAGAGCACACACATAAGTACCATGACATCCTGTTCTATTGAGTTAAATGTCTATCCTTAGCATAAGGTGAGCAGCACAGCACTGGCATGGTATACAGAGCGCACACATAAGTACCATGACATCCTGTTCTATTGAGTTACATGTCTATCCTTAGCATAAGGTGAGCAGCACAGCACTGGCATGGTACACAGAGCACACACATAAGTACCATGACATCCTGTTCTATTGAGTTACATGTCTATCCTTAGCATAAGGTGAGAAGCACAGCACTGGTACACAGAGCACACACATAAGTACCATGACATCCTGTTCTATTGAGTTAAATGTCTATCCTTAGCATAAGGTGAGCAGCACAGCACTGGCATGGTATACAGAGCACACACATAAGTACCATGACATCCTGTTCTATTGAGTTGCATGTCTATCCTTAGCATAAGGTGAGCAGCACAGCACAGCACTGGTATACAGCACACACATAAGTACCATAACATCCTGTTCTATTGAGTTACATGTCTATCCTTAGCATAAGGTGAGAAGCACAGCACTGGCATGGTACACAGAGCACACACATAAGTACCATGACATCCTGTTCTAGTGAGTTACATGTCTATCCTTAGCATAAGCACAGAACTGGCATTATACACAGAGCACACACATAAGTACCATGACATCCTGTTCTATTGAGTTAAATGTCTATCCTTAGCATAAGGTGAGCAGCACAGCACTGGCATGGTACACAGCGCACACATAAGTACCATGACATCCTGTTCTATTGAGTTACATGTCTATCCTTAGCATAAGGTGAGCAGCACAGCACTGGCATGGTACACAGCGCACACACATAAGTACCATGACATCCTGTTCTATTGAGTTACATGTCTATCCTTAGCATAAGCACAGAACTGGCATTATACACAGAGCACACACATAAGTACCATTACATCCTGTTCTATTGAGTTACATGTCTATCCTTAGCATAAGGTGAGCAGCACAGCACTGGCATGGTACACAGAGCACACATAAGTACCATGACATCCTGTTCTATTGAGTTACATGTCTATCCTTAGCATAAGCACAGAACTGGCATTATACACAGAGCACACACATAAGTACCATGACATCCTGTTCTATTGAGTTACATGTCTATCCTTAGCATAAGGTGAGCAGCACAGCACTGGCATGGTATACAGAGCACACACATAAGTACCATGATATCCTGTTCTATTGAGTTACATGTCTATCCTTAGCATAAGGTGAGCAGCACAGCACTGGCATGAAACACAGAGCGCACACATAAGTACCATGACATCCTGTTCTATTGAGTTACATGTCTATCCTTAGCATAAGGTGAGCAGCACAGCACTGGCATGGTACACAGAGCACACACATAAGTACCATGACATCCTGTTCTATTGAGTTACATGTCTATCCTTAGCATAAGGTGAGCAGCACAGCACTGGCATGGTACACAGAGCACACACATAAGTACCATGACATCCTGTTCTAGTGAGTTACATGTCTATCCTTAGCATAAGCACAGAACTGGCATTATACACAGAGCACACACATAAGTACCATGACATCCTGTTCTATTGAGTTAAATGTCTATCCTTAGCATAAGGTGAGCAGCACAGCACTGGCATGGTACACAGCGCACACATAAGTACCATGACATCCTGTTCTATTGAGTTACATGTCTATCCTTAGCATAAGGTGAGCAGCACAGCACTGGCATGGTACACAGCGCACACACATAAGTACCATGACATCCTGTTCTATTGAGTTACATGTCTATCCTTAGCATAAGCACAGAACTGGCATTATACACAGAGCACACACATAAGTACCATTACATCCTGTTCTATTGAGTTACATGTCTATCCTTAGCATAAGGTGAGCAGCACAGCACTGGCATGGTACACAGAGCACACATAAGTACCATGACATCCTGTTCTATTGAGTTACATGTCTATCCTTAGCATAAGCACAGAACTGGCATTATACACAGAGCACACACATAAGTACCATGACATCCTGTTCTATTGAGTTACATGTCTATCCTTAGCATAAGGTGAGCAGCACAGCACTGGCATGGTATACAGAGCACACACATAAGTACCATGATATCCTGTTCTATTGAGTTACATGTCTATCCTTAGCATAAGGTGAGCAGCACAGCACTGGCATGAAACACAGAGCGCACACATAAGTACCATGACATCCTGTTCTATTGAGTTACATGTCTATCCTTAGCATAAGGTGAGCAGCACAGCACTGGCATGGTACACAGAGCACACACATAAGTACCATGACATCCTGTTCTATTGAGTTACATGTCTATCCTTAGCATAAGGTGAGCAGCACAGCACTGGCATGGTACACAGAGCGCACACATAAGTACTATGACATCCTGTTCTATTGAGTTACATGTCTATCCTTAGCATAAGGTGAGCAGCACTGCATGGTATACAGAGCACACACATAAGTACCATGACATCCTGTTCTATTGAGTTACATGTCTATCCTTAGCATAAGGTGAGCAGCACAGCACTGGCATGGTACACAGAGCACACACATAAGTACCATGACATCCTGTTCTAGTGAGTTACATGTCTATCCTTAGCATAAGGCGAGCAGCACAGCACAGCACTGGTATACAGAGCACACACATAAGTACCATAACATCCTGTTCTATTGAGTTACATGTCTATCCTTAGCATAAGGTGAGCAGCACAGCACTGGCATGGTATACAGAGCGCACACATAAGTACCATAACATCCTGTTCTATTGAGTTACATGTCTATCCTTAGCATAAGGTGAGCAGCACAGCACTGGCATGGTACACAGCGCACACATAAGTACCATAACATCCTGTTCTATTGAGTTACATGTCTATCCTTAGCATAAGGTGAGCAGCACAGCACTGGCATGGTACACAGCGCACACATAAGTACCATGACATGATGATATTTGAAACCAGCAGTGCCCTTTTTTTTTATAGAAGGAAACCAAAGTTCTGAATACAGTTTTCAAAGGAGGATAAGTAACATGTTTATAAACACTTGATATTATCAGACACAGCCCTAAGCACACACAGTGAATATCTTGTGCGTAGACATTCTATTCGCCTGAGGCAAATATGCGTGCACACTATATATGCATAAGCCCCAAGCTCGCACACAGTTGGTACAAATTAGCACCCACCAGACAGTGTATACAAAAAAGCACAGTAACTTTCTAGAACCACCTTGCACGTAAGGTTGTAGCTAAGTCCGGTTGTCCTGGCGATAGGTGACAGGCAGACTACATATGGGGCTCCGGAAATATAATCTGACGGGTCAGTGTGAGACCCGAACTAGGAACTAGGCGGAAATAGAATGAGAGACGATCAGGTGCAGCCATGCCTATCTCACAGATAACTACACCCAAAAGCAAAACACATGTGCACCTCGTATTGCTGTCTGGCTATAACCACACTCTCCATTGTAGAGCTCCACAAGTTTCACTGCAGATCACGCCCTACGGTACAAGTGACCACGCCCATTTGTTGGAGCTTTCCCGCCTACAAGCTCTCTCAGCTACACACACACACTGTAGTTAAAAAATAAAAAATAAAAATTTTGGTTCGGTTTTCGGCCAGGGGCATCCTGAATTTTCGGTATCGGTTTCAGTCCAGAATTTTCATTTCGGTGCATCCCTATCTTAAAAGTTGAAAAATAATTTTTAATCAATTGTAATATTTAATAATCTGTTTTTACTGCAAATAATTAACATTCCAATGTTCTTCACTTAGAAGAAAATGTTTTTAGTATTTTAATATATATATTTCTATATCTATATATTCATATAGATTTAACAGTATAGATACAGATACATATATTTTACATACTATATATATATGTATATATATATATCAAGCGAAAAAACTGATATCCAGGCTGCGCTTAAAAACCAATGTCTTTATTAAATTCCACTTGGGATAAAAATGCAATAAGAAGAAAGGGGGATCCAGCATAACAGTGTTACCAAAGTTGTTCCGCTAACATGTTTCGGTAAAGACCGTAATCATAGCTATATATATATTTAAAAATAAAAAAGGACATTTTCTTCTATGTGAATAACTTTGTAATGTAAAATATTTATAACTGCCTTCAGGTTTAGTGCTGCAGCTCTAATGCGGTGTCGGATTAGCGATACCTGCTAGTTTTTTCTTCAGGGCGCTCCATTGAATTCTAGAAGTTAGCACACATCGGGTTTCATTCACGAGCAAACAATTTACTTTAAACTTTTATTACAGGTGCTAATCCACCCATGGTAAAAGTTTACTTTGAGCTGTGTTTTTGCGTGACAGGGGGAACAAATAGCACACCACTTGTAATCTGACTCATAGTCTTTAAGCTACTGCATCTTCTCAAGCAGAATATTATTATTAATGTCCCTTACCCCCCCCCCCCAACACAACAACTGATAAGAGTTCCAAGCAGCTGCAAACACCCTTTCAAATGGGATGAGTTGTCTCTATCTCTCCCACCCCCGATAGAAGGTTGATTTCTGCTGCCACTACCTCAAGTTTACGTAGCTGTTCCATCACAAATACTGCAGTATTTATATTTTCAGTATAAACAGCAGTTACAACAAGAAAGAACAGCTATTTCAAATGACAAAATGAAGGTAAATGAACTGTTTGTAAACAATTTAATACACTCCAGTAGGTAAAATGGATCATTGCAAACACATTATACTGTAAAATATTTTCCTCTTTAAAGTCTCTTTAACAGTGAAATTTGTCTACATAAATAATATTGCAACATAAGGCTGCAAACAGTAAGAATGAAAAATCATTTTAAAAAAATGCTACTTCTGAATGAAATTATATTTAAAAAGTGCCACTTCTGAATGTTCAATTTCAATTAGCTGTAAATGAGATGCAAATTGAATATTCATTAAACAATGAAGTAGTTAACACATTAATACCTGTGTTACAGCCCAAGGGCGCATTTAATTTAAATCTAAGTAATTCATTCTTCTTTGCTCATTACTTATATCTGTTCCTTTTTTTTCCTGAGGTATTGAAGGTGAAACGTGAAATTGTTACTTACTGTATAGCAACTTAACAATTATTCTAACAAAACACAAAATTCTAGTTAAACATAAAGAAGAAATTAAAAAAAAAAATCTTGTCCAATCAATATTAATGACTCTATCATTCACAGCTGCAATATAAAGCAGTAATGAAGTGTAATTGGGTGAAATTCATTAATTGTAATTACAACAGAAAAAATTAGCAAGCTATCTGCTGTTCTTCCAGTATCTGTGTTCTCGCTGAGCAATATATAGAAAATTAACAACCTGCTTGTGCTGGGATGAAATACTATCGTGGCCTGCCGTTTAGAGCGAGGTGCGCCAAATGCCATATACTATGGAAAAGCCATGTTTTACAGCAAAATCATTAACAAACTGGTGGTGATTTATCAAGCACCCAGCAGATTCTTCCAAAAATGTAGTAATTCTATCAGGCATGGCAATTACTCATTGTTCATTGCTCTACCATCGATATTAAATTTCACAGATGCTTAAAATGATGCCATAAAGAAATAAGAAGAGGTAAAAATGTAGATAGTAAATCAAAATAGATATACCCTATATACTGAAATAAAATACATATATAATATTAGGCTCCTAGGTTAGATTTCGAGGAAGGAAAACAATGGGAAAGATTCCGAAAAGCCAGTTTGTGAAACAAAAAGGATAAAGGATACAATGATAAAGCTGGCTGAAATATCACAGCTATGAGTTTATTAAATGGCCAGTAAAGTCAAAATGAAATGTTCATGATTCACATAGAACATGCAGTTTTTAACAACTTTCCAAATTACTTCTATTATCAAATGTGCTTTGTTCTTTTGGTATCCTTTGTTGAGAAGTAAACTTAGGCAGGCTGATATGAGCTTAGGAGCATGCATGTGGTTTTATGGCAGCAGTGTTTGTAACTAGCTGTAATATTTCTATAACTACTGTTGCAAACAGAGCTGCAAGATGGCTAAAGACAAGTGCATACTATTTGTGCCCTTGGGTGATCCCGTCCTAGAGTTCTGCATCAACTGGGATTGGGGCTAAGGGAGAAAAGGGCATAGAAATACTTGAAGTGTTTTGCAAGATAGAATCCCACTCACTGAACATGCGTTTGAGGTTTGAGTAACTAATAATAATTAACCACATTGGATCTTGATGTCCTGGGAGTCCAGCACAATGATCCCACTTTTTGCATTTTGAGCAACTGGGAATCTATGGACAGCCATCCCTTTGTTCCCAGAACCCTATGCCAATCAAGCACCCTCTGCCGAGTAAAGGCATTATTAGATAGCGGCTCCCAGACCTCCCTTGGACGAGTGTCTGTATATTGTGGCTTTATTGTTTCTGGGATTAATTGTACCCCATATAAAATTGTTGAGGTTTGCTTGTTTTTGGATTAAAACATTTTGAGGACACAAATTGTGAGGGCCTCCATACAAGATTCTGGGAAGAACAGTCATATTAAGGGACTGAATTCACCCCCAAGGGTCTACTTTTTCACCGGGTAAGTTCCTTCTTGTTGTTAATCAGAAGAGATGTATAGTTTAAGTCAAACAGCTTACAGATATCAGGTGAGGGAGCTTTGTAATGACTATTTATTTTTTACTTCCATGACTCTTTAATGCAGCTTGAAGTCTTTCTAAAAATATATATAAAAATGTGGGTTCCGTAAGGATTGGAATGGAACTGAATTTAACAAACCTGCAAAAAGCAATACAAATGTATTGTTCATCTTATGAATTGCAATAAACCCTGATATTTTGATAAAATTAATATATATTTCTAGCACACAAATTATGTATACAAATATAAACAAGAAAAAGGGAAAACAAAAAATTGAAAAAGCAAAAAAAATACAAAAATAAAATAAAAATCATTACCCCCAAGTTGTCCCCAAAGGGAACTGAACATCATCAGCATAATTGATTATCAAAAAGATCCAATGTAAGGACTTAATTATATCCCAAGCTGCTGTACCTTTAATGTTCCTCTTTCCCTTTAAAGTGTATCCAATGTCAATATGACAATTGTTCCAATGTATAAACAAAAGTGCTCCCAAAGTTATGCACCATTATCATTTATATCTCACATACCACTATCATTAATGTTCCATAATCTCTCCAGCGTTACTGTAACAACTGTCCCTTTAAGAGAGTACACAAATGACAATAGTGGGGTTATCAATCACTGTTGTTTACACGAGGATGATAGCAACTGTATTTGTTGAGGTGCTGCGTATACTACGGCTCCATACTACAGCTGCCAATGTTATTCAGCTGCCTAGTAAAGTGACAGCACCTTATGTTTGGACACTAGGAGAGGCTCAATGACCTTACAATGTATAGCTTAGAGGAGGGAAGAGAAAGAGGTGATTTGATAGAAACTTTCAATTATATTAAAGGGCTTAGTAAGGCTGAGGCAGTGAGTATTTTACATAAAAAGGAAAATTGAAGAACAAGGTGTTATGATCTCAGCTGAAGGGTAGTAGATTCAGGAGTAATTTAAGGAAGCACTGCTTTACAGAAAGGGTGATTGGTTCATGGAATACATTTTGACAAAAGGTGGTAATGACAAACACTGTGGGGGACTTAAAGAATGCCTAGGATAAGCATACGTTTATACTTTTAGGAAACATAGATTCCATTATACACAAGCCCATTAGCTCAGTAACTTTATACATATATATATATATATATATATATATATATATATATAGCTATATATATATATATATATATATATATATATAGCTATATACATATATATATATATATATATATATATATACATATATATATATATATATATATACATATATATATATATACATATATATATATATATATATATATATATATACACATATATATATATATATATATATATATATATATATATACAGTATATACACACACAATATAGCCCTTTCCATTCAAACACCTTTTCATATTCCTCTTAACTCATATAAAATTGTTTTAATAATAGAGGAGCAGCCTCTTTTAGACCAGTGTGCTTTTCATAGAGGAAAACTTTCCTGTAGTATATCAGTCGTATCCCGCCAAGTAAGGTCAGTCCAGCCCCAAAATACCAGGCAATTCTCATCTGAACAAGGAACATCACAACACCAGACGATCGTTTCAGCCTCCTATTGGCCTTGTCAGTGAGATGCAGTCACATTCCTCTAAGCACACTGGGCAAGGAGTCCACGTCTGGTTTTACCCATCACCCATAGGGAAACCTCCCTAGGGTCATATCAATTTGCATTTGAAGAGAAAAGCGCTCTATGAGGAACGAACAACAGCTCATCAGCTAGATCTATGGCATTTTACCACCCAGGAGCAGCCTCTTTTAGAACAGTGTGCTTCTCACAGAGGAAAACGTTCCTGTAGTATATCAGTCTGATCCCGCCAAGTAGGGTCAGTCCAGCCCCGAAACACCAGGCAATTCTCCTCTGAACAAGGAACATGAAAACCCCAGATGATCGTTTCGACCTCCTATGGGCCTCGTCAGTGAGGTGTAGCCACATTCCTCTAAGCACACTGGGCAAGGAGTCCACGTTTGGTTTCCCCCATCACCCATAGGGAGACCTCCCTAGGGTCAAATTAATTTGCATACAAAGACAGAAGCGCTCTACCAGGAACGAACAACAGCTTATCAGCTAGTTCTATGACGATTTAACACCCAGGAAAAGCCTCTTTTAGAGCAGTTTGCTATTCACAGAGGAAAACATTCCTATAGTATATCAGTCTGATCCCGCCAAGTAAGGTCAGTCTAGCCTATTCTCCTCTGAACAAGGAACATGACAACCCCAGACTATCGTTTCAGCCTCCTATGAGCCTCGTCAGTGAGGTGCAGCCACATTCCTCTAAGCACACTGGGCAAGGAGTCAACATCTGGTTTCCCCTATCACCCATAGGGAGACCTCCCTAGGGTCATATTAATTTGCATACAAAAGAGAAGCACTCTACCAGGAACGAACAACAGCTCATCAGCGATTTACCACCCAGGAGCAGCTTCTTTTAGACCAGTGTGCCATTTCCCTTGTTCAGAAAGGCATTGCCTGGTATTTTGGGGCTGGACTGTACTGTTAAGTCAGGGTCAGACTAATATGCTACAGGAAAGTTATTCTCTGTGAAAGGCACATGTTGAGCAAAAAGAGGCTACTTCTTGGGTGGTAACTAGCCATAGAAAAAGCTATAATGGTATTTTTTGTTCCCAGGTTGAGCGCTTCTCTCTTTTAATTTATGCAACTATGACTCTTAGGGAAGTGTGATGCGGGAATCCAGACGTGTAGCCGTTGCTCAGTGTGCCTAGAGGGATATGGCTGCACCTCACTGACGAGGCCCACAATAGGCTGAAACGTACGTCTGGGGTTTTGCCACTTCCCTTGTTCAGAGAGGGATTGCCTGGTATTTCGGGGCTGGACTGTACTGTTAAGTCAGGATCAGACTGATATGCTACAGGAAAGTTCTTCTCTGTGAAAGGCATATGTTGAGCAAAAAGAGGCTGCTTCTTCGGTGGTAACTTGCCATAGAACAGGCTATTATGCTATTGTTTGTTCCCAGGTTGAGTGCTTCTCTCTTTTAATTTATGCAAATATGAATCTTAGGGAAGTCTCCCTAAGTGTGATGCAGGAATCCAGACGTGGACCTGTTGCTCAGTGTGCCTAGAGGTATATGGCTGCACCTCACTGACGAGGCTCACACTAGGTCGAAATGTACATCTAGGGTTTTGCCGTTTCGCTTGTTAAAAAAGGAATTGCCTGGTATTTTGGAGCCGAACTGTACTGTTAAGTGAGGGTCAGACTGATATGCTACAGGAAAGTTCTTCTCTGTGAAAGGCACATGTTGAGCAAAAAGAGGCTGCTTCTTGGGGGGGGGGTGTAACTAGCCATAGAACAAGCTATTATGCTATTGTTCGTTCCCAGGTTGAGCACTTCTCTCTTTTAATTATACAGTCGTGATATTGGCTATCAATAGTGCGCCACTTGTAGTCTAGCCCCATGATTAAAATAATAATCCAAATATGGTAATGGGGGAAATATCACTGTGATTCAATATTTATGTAAGTTTCAAAGTTTATGGCAAAGTACTGTGTTAAATATGAAAAAAAAAGGTTGAGTTAAAGTCTCATAAATCACATCGCTACTATTGTAGAAAACAATGACCTGCCTTGCCTGACAATTAAAGAATGCAGAGGTTTTTGTTGGCAATAGAGAAGCATAGAATCACATAAAACATTGTCATTATGAAACTAGTTATTTCCACTGTAGTAACCTTGTTAAACCTCTCATGTATTAGAAGCATTGATTAAAACGTGCACTGATGTGTCATTAACATTTTCAATCTCTATTGAAAACACTGAAAATATGATAGACTAGTTTTTTTCCTATATACGTAATTACCATTTTCTTATTTTTTTTCCCAGCAGAAAAAGATACAGAATCCAAAATACATCAGCTTTTGTGTCACAGAAGGGGAGTTGTAATTAAATGGAACCAAAAAAAACTGGCAACAAAGCTGCCAAAGAGAAACTAAAGAGAAGAAAAATAGATTTGTTAACATAATATGTGCCTGAGGGATTAGCATTATGAGGATAAATGTCTCCTGCTGTCAGGGACATTTGGCTATCACTAATTACTAGTAATATACACAGATGCCTAATAAACTATCCTGCTTGTCAGACTGGTCTCCTGAACTTCACATTTCAATAAAGACTTGTATAAATTGCTGTTCTCAATTACATACACTGAATATGATTTAAAGGTACATGAAACCCAAATGTTTTCATTCATGACTCAGATAGAGCATGCAATTTTAAACAACCTTTTAATTTACTTCTATTATCAAATTTCCATTGTTCTCTTGGTATCTTTTGATGAAAAGCAGGGACATAAGCTTGGGAGCATGCACATGTCTGGTGCACTATATGGCAGCAGTTTTCCTGCCATGAAGTCACAGGTTTGGAGGTATTTTGCCTGTAGAATCTAAATGCAAGGGCAAATGCCCAGGACACACCTTAACTCTGCCCTTCTCTACCAGGACATTTCACAACTCACCTGTGACTCTCTCATGGCTCCCTACCTCCCATTAAAGCCCCGCCCACAATTCCCTTTACCTACCTGTTGTGGAAAGCCTCTGGAAGATGAACGATCAGTTAAAATTTTAATAAGCATGGTTGTTTTCTGCTCTAATACAGTGTGAAAATATAGCTTAAGCAACAGCTTTTCAACTTTAAACATGCACACAACTATATTAGGAATATAAGAATTTTCCTTTATGACTTCCATTAAATGGACATAGGAGTCAAGCTTAAACTTTTAATGATTGAGATAGAATTTAAATTTTTTCTAAACTTTCCATATTGGCAGAAGGCCAAGGATAACCCTGCATGCTGTGCATAACTATTTGGGCAAGCATGCTAAAACATACAGAAGAGAAGCAGTCTTCCAGGAACGGACAACGGCTCCCTGCCTTGTTCTATAGCCCGGTTACCACCTGGGAGCAGCTTCTTTTAGCTAAATTGTGCTTTTCACAAAAAAAACTTTTCTGAAGTATATTAATCTGATCCCAACAAGGTCAGTTCAGTCTTGAAATACCAGGCAATTCTCCTCTGAACAAGGGAAATAGCAACCTCAGATGATTGTTTTGGCCTCTTTTGGACCTTGTGAGTGATGTGCAGCTATAACCCTTTAAACACATTGGCCAAGGAGTCCACGTATGGTTTTCCCCATCACCCTTAGGGAGACTTTCCACAGGGTCATAATACAAATACACACAGAAAGAGAAGCAGTCTTCCAAGCATAATAATGTTTACCTTCCTGCACTAGAAGTGCCATTGATGTGTGCAACGCCTAAACATTTTTTTGTAGAGATTACTAGGTCTTGGGAAGGGATATGGGGGCAGGTGAAGGAATATGGCTCGCACAAACATTGAATAAGTGGGGAATAAGTCATTGCTTAAAAAAAAGTTTTGTTCAAAGTGGGCCTGGCAGTGGTGGCGGTGAGGATAAAAAACTACAGAGCATTTTTAACACCTTCAGGAACAATTTTAAAATAAAGTAAATGTACCACTATACATTTTATTCAATCAGGATTTCATAATTCAATTTCAATGACGCTTTGTTTACCATCACTTTAAAGAAAATACTTTTAGTTTCTCAATTTAAAAAAAATTGCAAGAATCATAGGGGCCGATTTAACAACAGCCGAATGGCCCCTAATCACCCTGTTTCCATGCAAGCCTTTAGGCTAGCCGGAAAGAGGTGTTAAGAAGCAGCGGCCTTAAGACCGCTGCTTCTTAACTCATACGCCTCCTCTGAGACTGCGGACATCAATCCGCACGATCACTAGAACTGCTTGTGCAATGTTAAATGCTGACTACGTATGCTGTTGGCATTCAGCGATGTCTGGCGGACATGATCCGCTACAGCCGATCATGTCAGCCAGACATTGATAAATTGGGCCCAAAGAATGCTTCTTAATGGGAATCACCTTCTCTTAAGCATTTTGTATTATTTTATATGAAGTTTTTATTAGAAAAACCTATACACATCCGTTTTACCTAAATGAATACTTAACAAATCAATCACACAAAGTTTATGAAAAAATAATTGCCACAAAATCATGATCTATATAATAAATAGTATGTGTGTATGTGTATTTTCAGAACAAATAACTAAAAGTGCAGTAAGCTAAAAAAGATAGAATTATAATTAAAGGTTTCTGTATCCTGAGATTCTTATCACTTGGACCACCTTTACCCCTTCTCTACCAGGAGAACTGGTACTACACAACAATGAATAGTTGCAAATCAACTTCATTATTTATTTAACCACCATAATATACCTGTGGATAAATGGTTAGAATACAAAATATGACACCATCAAGAAACAAATTCTGATAACACAGTCTAACTCTCTGCAGAACTCCAAAGTTATTCAATTCACAAATTCATGTTGCTGTAACATTCTTCACATGCAAATTTAAAGTGTAAAAAGCGCACACTGTCCGGCATAATAACAGAGTCTATTACAGAAATGTAATAGTGATACGTTAGTCAGGCAAAAAGAAAAGCCAAGAAAAGCAGGCTGGTAAATGTGATGCATGAAAGTTATTCAGCACTGATAGGTTGTTAGCAAAAGCAGTAATGCAGGCAGGGAGTTAGATAGTAGCCGTCCCAGGTTAATCCCACCTAAATGCCAGTACAAATAGAATGTCCTCCTAGAATGGAAATTATATCCCCAGCTCACCAGACCTCATACAGGTTGTACGTTTCCTGAGTTGTAAATATGCTTCTTCATCCGTCGATGAGTAACAAAGAAAATCTTCTCTGCTTATCCAGATTGACTAGCGGTACCTCCTCAGCTTCTGGGTCTGTTCCATTCACCGGACTAAGTGCTATAGCAAAGTACGGCATACAGGGAAACCATTGCATACCAAACAAACAGAATCCACGCTCACGGAGCTCCTATGGGGGTGGTTAACTTACTACATGTGTTTCACTCATTCAGTATCGCTATTGGGCTTCGTCAGGCATGTGATTCTTCAGTATAGTGATACACCTTTTTATATCATGCCATGTGAAATATGAACTCTTTAGGTGTCTAAATACTTTTTACAAAATCAAAATACAATAATATACCATACATATATACATAGAGGATGCGATGGCTGGCTTCAGAGAGGCGAATATTTAATAATCAAATTAAGAAAAATAAAAAACAAAACAAAAAGAGAATGATTATTAAAACATCAGATTAGTTACATCAAACTTTCATTGAAAATCGCATCAAATGTATCACCCCAATATAAAAACTAAGGAACAATTTACACTGGTCTAAACCAACAAACCAAAAAAGATATTCTCCTTGGTATATATGTGTTTTTTACAGACTTACACATAAGTTACGTGCATAAGATTTGTATACAGGTTATCAATTTTAAGACCTATACACATAGCAATAAAATAAAATACATTCCATGTCTATATTGCATAATAGCACCTACAGTTCCAGACCATGGTTCCTTATACATCCATTTTAAAGGGTTAACCATTTAATATAGGGAAGGTTCATTTATTTACAGGAAAGGGGCATAATTAAGTTCCTTGTTTAAGCCCCCTGGTTGTACTGTATCTAGATTAAATATCCATGTACATTCTTCCCTCAGGAGGGCTTTGTCCCAATCTCTGCACCTTTCACTAATACTCACTTTTTCTACACCCATAAAACGTAGGTCCTTAACGTCACTGTTGTGAAAATCAAGAAAGTGTCTTGCTATGTCACTGGTTTTAATCCTTTTTCTCAGGATATCTCTTATATGTTCCTTCATTCTCTCTTTGAGCTCCCAATGGGTTTTCCCAACATATTGTCTGGGGCAAGAGCATGAAAAGACATAGATAATACCTAAATTTGTTCAGGTAATGTAACCTTAAATCTTATAAAAGACACCTTTTGTGTCCTCAATCTTGCTTCCTCTTAACAAATGCTTGCACATTTTACATTTATTACAGAGGAAGCAACCATTTTTAGGTTTAGTACTCTGCAACCATATATAACCAATATGTATATATATATATATATATATATATATATATATATATATATTATATATATATATTATTATATAACCAATATATACTGTATATATTATTATTTTTTTCATTATTTTTGATATTTTAAGGTCTTTATCTGCAGTTATGTCTAAAATTATGCAATGGGGTAGGGAACCCCCCTTCAGCGATGAGTTGCCAACCTGTTTCCTTCCTTAACCGCCCAACCCTCCCATTGGCTCCACCGCATCATTGATACAGACAGTGATACCATATGAAGGCCCTTAATACCACAGCATATAATGAAAGGAGAAATCTGAGACAGATCTTTTCTGAAAAAGTACTGACAGAAACAACTTATTACATTTTCAGAGTCCACCTCTAACAGCCCTTAAGAGGTCGCTACCTAAGAGTCATTTATTTAGGGTAAGACATATTGTTTCAGAGGATAAGCAGAGAACAAGATTTAGGTGCTGGCAGATACCAGCAGTGTGCACTTTTGTGACAGTGCTGTATTACCTTTTAGACTTGAGATGCCTTCTGCCCCAGATTCAGTCTCTGCTGTCAAAGTTTACAGTGGGAACTGCAACATGTGGTAAAGTGTTGCACGTAGGTACTACGTAAAACACTGTATGCTGGGCAACGTCCTGTGTGACCTAGTACCTATGTCCATTTGCTCAAGAGGTTAAAGTAAAATATTATCTTTATAGTATAATTGGACTTTACTTCATAAATAATTGTAATGCAATGCATTATAAGTTTATATCAGGAAATCTACAGCCACCTAGTGGTAAGATACTGCATTGACAATACCGCTCTTCAAAATGCAGGTATCAATTGTGCAGAGCAGTGAAGAGACATACGCCTAGATTTAGAGTTTTGTTGGTAAAAAGCCGCGTAGCTAACGCTGCTTTTTTCCCAACGCACCCTTCCAACAACGCTGGTATTTAGAGTTCTCTGAAGGGCTGCGTTAGGCTCCAAAAAGGGAGCGTAGAGGCATATTTAGCGCCACTTCAACTCTCAATACCAGCATTGCTTACGGTAGCGGCTAGCTGGAAAAATGTGCTCGTACACGATTCCCCCATAGGAAACAATGGGGCAGTTTGGGCTCAAAAAAAACCTAACACCTGCAAAAAAGCAGCGTTCAGCTCCTAACGCAGCCCCATTGTTTCCTATGCGGAAACACTCTCTAAGTCTGCACCTAACACCCTAACCAAGTCTAAACACCCGTAATCTTACACTTATTAAAAATCTGATTGGCTGATGCAATCAGCCAATCAGATTGAAGTTCAATCCGATCGGAACAGCCAATAGAATGCGAGTTCAATCTGATTGGCTGATTGCATCAGCCAATCAGATTTTTTCTACCTTAATTCCGATTGGCTGATAGAATTCTATCAGCCAATCGTAATTGAAGGGACGCCATTTTGGATGACGTCCCTTAAAGGAACCTTCATTCTTCATTAGTCCGTCGGTAGAAGAGGATGGCTCCGCGTCGGCTCCTTTGAAGAAGGGTCCGCTCCGCTCCGCCTGGATGAAGACTTCTACCGGATGAAGGACCTCTTCTTGCCCTGCTTGGATGAAGACTTCTACCAGATGATGGACCTCCTCTGCGCACCTTGGATGAAGAATTTGGGGTAGAATGATCTACAGGGGGTTAGCAATAGGTTTTTTTAAGGGGGGTTTGGGTGGGTTAGAGTATAGGTATGTGGGTGGTGGGTTGTAATGTTGGGGGGTATTGTATTTTATTTTCAGGCAAAAGAGCTTATTACTTTGGGGCAAGGCCCCGCAAAAAGCCCTTTTAAGGGCTGGTAAAAGAGCTGATTACTTTTGTATTTTAGAATAGGGTAGGGAATTTTTTATTTTGGGGGGCTTTTTTATTTTATTAGGGGGCTTATATTAGGTGTAATTAGTTTAAACTGCTTGTAATTCTTTTTTATTTTTGTAATTTAGTGTTTGTTTGTTTGTTTTTTCTATTATAGAATAGTTTATTTTATTGTATTTTATTTTAGGTAATTTATTTAATTAATTTAATGATAGTGTAGTGTTAGGTTTAATTGTAACTTAGGTTAGGATTTATTTTACAGGTAATTTTGCATTTATTTTAACTAGGTAGCTATTAAATAGTTAATAACTATTTAATAGCTATTGTACCTAGTTAAAATAAATACAAAGTTGCCTGTAAAATAAAAATAAATCCTAAAATAGCTACAATGTAATTATTAATTATATTGTAGCTATATTAGGGTTTATTTTATAGGTAAATATTTAGTTTTAAATAGGAATAATTTAGTTAATTTTAGCAATATTATTTAGTTTAATATAAATTATATTTATGTTAGGGGGGTGTTAGGGTTAGGGTTAGACTTAGGTTTAGGGGTTAATAACTTTATTATAGTAGCAGCGACGGTGCGGGCGGGAGATTAGGGGTTAATAATTGTAGGTAGGTGGCGGCGATGTTAGGGAGGACAGATTAGGGGTTAATAAAATGTATTCTAGTGTTTGCGAGGCGGGAGTGCAGCGGTTTAGGGGTTAATACATTTATTATAGTGGCGGCGAGGTCCGGTCAGCAGATTAGGGGTTAATAATTGTAGGTAGGTAGCGGCGACATTGGGGGGGCAGATTAGGGGTTAATAAATATAATATAGGGGTCGGCGATGCTAGGGGCAGCAGATTAGGGGTTCATAGCTATAATGTAGGTGGCGGCGGTGTCCGATCGGCAGATTAGGGGTTAAAAAAATTTTTTTATAGTGGCGGCGATGTGGGGGTGCCTCGGTTTAGGGGTACATAGGTAGTTTATGGGTGTTAGTGTACTTTATAGCACAGTAGTTAAGAGCTTTATATTCACGCGTTAGAGCATAAAGCTCTTAACTACTGACCTTTTTTTGTGGTTGGAGTCTTGTCGGTAGAGGGTCTACCGCTCACTTCTCCCAAGACTCCAAATACCAGCGTTAGGCAGATCCCATTGAAAAGATAGGATACGCAATTGGCGTAAGGGGATCTGCGGTAGCCTGGAATCACGGTAGGGAAGTGAGCGTTAGACCCTTTCCTGCCTGACTCTAAATACCAGTGGGCGGTAAAAAGCAGCGTTAGGACCCCTTAACGCTGCTTTGGATGGCTAACGCAGAACTCTAAATCTAGGTGATATTGATGGGACACAGAACTGAAACATTTGTTTCCCCTTAAAGTGAAGGTAAACTTTGATGAATGAAAGCCCATTTTTTTTAAAATACTATTATAAACAGGGGCACTTTCATTCATCAAAGTTAACATAGCAGCCGTTTTGATTAAAAACTTACCTCTCTTCTTTGCACAGCCAGAGCAGCTTCCCCCACCCGGAGATCCTCTCTTCACAAGTCAGCAATGAATAATCTGGCTTCCTCCAATCACAGCATGGCCTCAGGCAATGACTACCCTGGGCGGAAAGCCTTGATTGGAGGAAGCTGGATTAGTCATTGATGATGTGTGAAGAGAGGATCTCTGGGTTGGGGAAGCTGCTCTGGCTGTGCAAAGAAGAGAGGTAAGTTTTTAATCAAAACGGCTGCTTTGTAAACTTTGATGAATGAAAGTGCCCCTGTTTTTAATAGTATGTTTAAAAAACAGGCTTTCATTCATCAAAGCTTACCTTTACTTTAATGTGTTTAAAATGACTTGTTATAAAGCATGGGGGATTGTTCCATTAGGTTTATTTTTTGTATCCAAAATAGCTGGCTTTGCTCATTTAAGCCACCAAACATTGTTCTCAAGAACATGTCGATTCCAATTGCTGTCCCTGTAGGAAGAGCAGAAACGCTTATCTTATCTTATCTAACTCACAAATGCCAATAGTTACATACTGGCATTTGTTATCAATGGTGGTGGTTTCAATGAGCAAAACCACATTCAATTACAAGAATGTCTAAAAGATCAATTTCAAATATAATTAAAAACCCCCAAAAATTATTTTATGATTCAGATAGATCATACTATTTTAAACATCTTTCCAATTTACTTCTATTATCAAATGTGCTTCATTCTCTTTGTATCCTTTATTGAAGGTGCAGCAATGCCCTACTGGGAACTAGTATTACACATCAGTAAGCCAAAAATAAGAGGTATATTTGTGCAGCTGCCAATCAGCATCTATCCCCCAGCTTCTGAGCCTACATTGGTATGCTTTTCAACAAAGCATACCAAATAAATTAAGCAAATAAAATAATAAAAGGAAATAGGAAAGGTGTTTAAAGTGTTATGCTCTATCCAAATCATGAAATACATTTGACTGCATTCTGAGGCATTCGGCTCTTTACGCTGCCGGATTTATTGGGAAAGAAGTGCTACACAAGAATATCCAACTTTTAATTCACATTATTTTCACTCACAAATATACTTGTGTTTAGGTATTTACTAAGGATTTAAGAACTTATTTGAGTCCAATTTCCCTTTAAGGTTGATGTGTGCTTTCTCTATAAGTGTTTTAAATTGATTTGTTGGCTGGCTTTAAAATATGTGTATTTTATTAAAATAGAAAATAATATAGGAATTCTCTATAAAAATTCCTCTATATATAATAGAGGAATTTTCTAGGTAGAGCAAATCACAGAACTCAACAAATCAATTACAAGTTATATTTGTCCATTACAGCATTTAAAGGTTGCAATGGCTTCTTTCCAAGTTCTTTTTAAATATTGATTTAAACGTATTTACTATTTGTTGGTTTTTCTGATACAGATCCCAGATATACCATAGTAAAAATAAATGAAAACAGAAATAACGAATATCTTTTTGGTTAAAATGTGACCATCTCATTAGCTGTACTAGATATCACATATCTGTTTATTAAATACATATACATATGTAAATGACTGTCCCATCCACTACCGAGAGACCATACAACAGGGCTCAATAAAGGTTTAATTAATCTATATATTGATATATGCATCTAAAATACACTGAGTGTATTGCACAGGTGCAACATAACAGAAATATTCCAAATCATCTTGAAATGTCATCAAACATGTAAAAGAAAACTGTATTGCATTTTATCAATATCCTTTGCTTACTGAATTTGATGTGACTATTTTGTTTCTGAAATAAAGTTCATATCCCGTGGTTTGGGGGTTGTAATTGCCAAAGCCATTGTTGTCCATGCACATTGGCGATTTTCCCGCTAAACTTTTTCACAATAAGTAAGTAGTGTTATCGCTTGGCTTTTGACCAACTCAAATAACACATATCTGAAGTCAAAAAACTGCAGTTAAACAGGACTAGAAAGGTTGGAATCAATCCCATAATTGGAGAGTAATAGTTATGTTGGAATAGAATTTTTTCTTTTTAATTTTCTTTTTTATAAACCATTTCGAAAATATATGTGTATTACCTTTTATAAATGATCATACACAGACTTTAATAAAATATACAGTATGGCAATGTTTTTATTTATCAAATATATTTTAAATATGCCTGCGTTCTATTAAAGAGACAGTAACCACTTTGAGCTTGTAATATAAGATTATTATGCATAGTAAACCAATGTTGTGTTTTATATATACAGTATATACAGGGAGTGCAGAATTATTAGGCAAGTTGTATTTTTGAGGATTAATTTTATTATTGAACAACAACCATGTTCTCAATGAACCCAAAAAACTCATTAATATCAAAGCTGAATAGTTTTGGAAGTAGTTTTTAGTTTGTTTTTAGTTATAGCTATTTTAGGGGGATATCTGTGTGTGCAGGCGACTACTACTGTGCATAATTATTAGGCAACTTAACAAAAAACAAATATATACCCATTTCAATTATTTATTTTTACCAGTGAAACCAATATAACATCTCAACATTCACAAATATACATTTCTGACATTCAAAGACAAAACAAAAACAAATCAGTGACCAATATAGCCACCTTTCTTTGCAAGGACACTCAAAAGCCTGCCATCCATGGATTCTGTCAGTGTTTTGATCTGTTCACCATCAACATTGCGTGCAGCAGCAACCACAGCCTCCCAGACACTGTTCAGAGAGGCGTACTGTTTTCCCTCCTTTTAAATCTCACATTTGATGATGGACCACAGGTTCTCAATGGGGTTCAGATCAGGTGAACAAGGAGGCCATGTCATTAGATTTTCTTCTTTTATACCCTTTCTTGCCAGCCACGCTGTGGAGTACTTGGACGCGTGTGATGGAGCATTGTCCTGCATGAAAATCATGTTTTTCTTGAAGGATGCAGACTTCTTCCTGTACCACTGCTTGAAGAAGGTGTCTTCCAGAAACTGGCAGTAGGACTGGGAGTTGAGCTTGACTCCATCCTCAACCCGAAAAGGCCCCACAAGCTCATCTTTGATGATACCAGCCCAAACCAGTACTCCACCTTCACCTTGCTGGCGTCTGAGTCAGACTGGAGCTCTCTGCCCTTTACCAATCCAGCCACGGGCCCATCCATCTGGCCCATCAAGACTCACTCTCATTTCATCAGTCCATAAAACCTTAGAAAAATCAGTCTTGAGATATTTCTTGGCCCAGTCTTGACGTTTCAGCTTGTGTGTCTTGTTCAGTGGTGGTCGTCTTTCAGCCTTTCTTACCTTGGCCATGTCTCTGAGTATTGCACACCTTGTGCTTTTGGGCACTCCAGTGATGTTGCAGCTCTGAAATATGGCCAAACTGGTGGCAAGTGGCATCTTGGCAGCTGCACGCTTGACTTTTCTCAGTTCATGGGCAGTTATTTTGCGCCTTGGTTTTTCCACACGCTTCTTGCGACCCTGTTGACTATTTTGAATGAAACGCTTGATTGTTCGATGATCACGCTTCAGAAGCTTTGCAATTTTAAGAGTACTGCATCCCTCTGCAAGATATCTCACTATTTTTGACTTTTCTGAGCCTGTCAAGTCCTTCTTTTGACCCATTTTGCCAAAGGAAAGGAAGTTGCCTAATAATTATGCACACCTGATATTGGGTGTTGATGTCATTAGACCACACCCCTTCTCATTACAGAGATGCACATCACCTAATATGCTTAATTGGTAGTAGGCTTTCGAGCCTATACAGCTTGGAGTAAGACAACATGCATAAAGAGGATGATGTGGTCAAAATACTCATTTGCCTAATAATTCTGCACTCCCTGTATATATATATATATATATATATATATATATATATATTATATATATACAATTTGCTAAACACATGGCAAACATTTCATGCCTAATCTTGCTGCATATCTATCAATAACTTGCAGTTTATCATATCTCTTCACTGAAGTCATTTTATTAAAACAATGATAAGTGCAAGCCTGGTCATCTCCACATTCAAATCCAGATTGGTTCCACCAACTAATACGCCTGTGTCTTTTTAAGCATAAACATTTTTAAAGGTTGTATTTACATACTTGATAAAAACTGAAATCTGTTTTATGAGTAAAAATAAAGATGTATTACAAAAATAAAGCACGTTATTATAAAATAATATAGGAGGACATTTTTCAAATGCAAAATTCAAATGCATGTACTTGATAGAAAATGATTGACACCCTATGGTAAAAAGAATAAGACTGAAATTTTCTCATATGACAGAGAAATCGACTGCACATGGTTTTATTGATGGAAAGATACATGTTCCAGAAAATCCTATTTGTCTTATGGTTTCTTACTGTGGGAAGACCGTGCAATGCAGAAAGGTGTTTATTATAAATGTGCATAATTAGTAAACATAATTGTTTTCATGTCTTGAGAAGAGGATGTCTAGAATTAAACAGAATTATAAACATTTTATAGAACTTTAAAACACGAGGTAAATAATAAAAAAAAAATCTATTTGCTCAGACAAGATAAAAAGAGAGACACGACAAAAATAAATTTCCTCTTCAGTTAACATTGAACCATGCCAGGTTCTAAAATATACATGTCAGTTTTGTCAATGCTAATGGAATGTCAGTTATATGAATAGCCATGGGCATCTGCAGGCATTTTTATAAGGAAGGGGTGGCAAACCAAATATGTGCAATACTGTAGTCTAGAATTAAAGGGAAAGCAAACAATTTAAGATTTGTATAAATAATGTTTAGTTAATTGTAATGGAACAACCTTGTCATAAACTTTTATTATTTATTTTGCCCCCTTTTTAAGAAATTTAGCTCTGAAAATTGAGAATTGATATCTAATTCCCAGAACTTAAACTGCCTCCTGGTGACTTCTCAAGGTGAACCCTGATACTTATCTGTCCCTAATTGGCTTTAACTGATAACAACTGGAAAACAATTCACTCTAAACAAACATTACAGCTAGCCTCAAACATTACAGCTAGCCTTGTTGTCTGCAGACTAAAGCCCAGATTGGCTCTGCCAAATAAGGCAAATGATGGGTGGAGTTTTGCTATTGATAAATAACTGCGGTAAAAGGATGCTAATTTGTTTTAAAATTTAAAAATGAACTTTTGCACAATATTCTAATTTTTCGAGTTTCACCTGTAAATAAAAAAAAACTATATAACTTTTTTCTTCCAGTGAATATCAAACTTTCAATAATCAGTTAGTAATTTGCCATTTACCCAATTCCTATTATTTACTAGAACTATGCAACAGAAATCCATTTACGATTTATACCAATGCACTAAATTACAAGCATCTTTATTTTCTTCTGTAGTAATAAAGAAAATGTATTTACCAAAATATTTCAGAATACTGAAATAATACAGCACTTGTTACTGTAATCCTTTACACTGTAGGAATCTAGGAGAGCCGCCCGCTCAATCTGAATTATAGAGAATAAACAGTGGGTTAAAGTCAAATACACTTCCCATGCTATCTTGGACAAATTGGTTTGTCTGCATGTGCCTCTGTTTATACAACTATAATTGAATAATAATGATAGCAACAGCAACAGGACTTCTTTCTCTCCACTAGAGGCTATAATGAATTTAAGAGATCCAGTAATTAGTTATCAGACTCTATACCGTTGAGATAACTGCATGTATTAATTCAACGTGGAATTTAAAAAGCTGTGCAGTTTGAATAAAAAGTTTAACATAATGACTTGGGATGACCTTTCACTACAATCTACATCAGAAAGTATTTTAAACTAAACAACATACTGAAACAGACCAAAGGAAATAATAACATCAATCTATTGTGTAAAGAAACGGGTGTGTAACCTTCTGGTTTCCAAACAGGGTGGTTTCTTTAGCAGCAATGCAAGATTACATATTAGTAAATCACTTACTTTAAACATATTTTAAGAACAATATCATCATGCATCTATATTCAAACTATTTAAAGAGCAGGATTTACAGAGTTTTTAAGTCATAGTTGACCACATTTTAGAAATTATCCAATAGTGGGACCTCTGCAGGAGAAGCAACCAATGGCCTGAGCTGGGGAGCAGGACACGGCTGTGATTAAAGACTTGAAATACGTGTTACATATCAGAGCACCTCCCTGTTTCATTCTCTCAATCGGAAAGGTTGACTCCTCTCCCATTATGCTCCCTGTTCCCATCTTGTCATTCCTAATGTCAGTTCACTTCATGTGTGTCTAACTAAACTTCTCTTATCAAATGTATTTATTTTCCTTGCTATACTTTTGTTGAAACTAAGAGTTAATATAGTTAAGAAGCAGTGGTCATCAGCTATTAGCAGTATAGCTTCATATGTCTTGGCAGCAGTCCATGGCAGCAGTGTTTGCAACAATGTATAACATTGCTCTTAACATTGTTGCAAACAATGCTGCCAGATGGTTTAAGACACAAGCACGCTCCTGAGATCACCCAGGATTACTTTTAAACAAAGGATATCAACAGAACAAATCAAAATAGAAGTAAATGAGAAAGTTGTTTAAAATGCTCTATCTATTCCATTTATATTTAATTTTGACTTAAGAGTCCCTTTAAATTATGCTCCAGAGCTGCAATGCACTGCTGGGTGCACACATCTGGTGAGCCAATATTTGTTCATTCCCTTATAATAAGTAACACACAAAACTATGCTTCTCTGCACAGGAATGGTACTAATCTGTCACGTGCCTGTGTTCTTTTCATTCTTTACTTCCTACCCGCATGCTGCTGAAGCCTTGAACCTTTACAAATATGACAGCTCAGGTGACATTTAAATGGATACTAAAATCATCTTTCATGATTGAGATAGAGCATGCAATTTTAAACAACTTTACATTTTCTTCAATTATTAGTTTGTTTTCAGTCTCTCTATATGCAGCAGCTACGTCTGAGCATGTGCAAGAGCTCACAGTGTATACGTATAAGCATCTGTAACTTGCTGATGGTAGTCACATGACACAATGGGCATGTAAATGGAAGCTATCTTTGATATTTCTCAGAAAATCCTTCTTAAACATATTTTTACTGTGCATTTGTATAGAATTATATAGCATTTAATAGCCCTTTAAGTGTCCAGTTGTTTGCATAGATTTTAATTTACAGTTGGCTGAAACACTGTACCAACCAGTTTAACATCCAGTAACACAAGGTATATAGATGACGCCATGAATTGTCTTAAAGCAAAATCAGTGATATGCAAAGCTCTGCAATCTTGGTAGTGACATTTGGTGTAGATACAGCTTAAAGGTTAGTTCAGCTGTGAAGAAAAAGTAAAATATCAAACCCTGCATTTTCCAGCATTTGGCTTAATGAGGGAGAGAGAGAAAAAATAGTCTTAGTAATTTTCCCAGTGGGTACGATCACATTTTCATAAATATTGTGGAATATATGAGATATGTGAAAAAGATGCTTAGAGCATTTTCATTCAATACTCAGCACTAACAGATATTTTTCTGTATAACTGAAAAGGATTTCTACATGAAACTATTGTTTTTTTGCACACACAATACATATAAATATTCTTGTATATTCTATAACTTGCATTATAGGCTGAATAGAGAAGATATTGCTAAAAAAAACAACCTCTGCTGAATTTGATGCTGCACAAATACCATTATTTATATATATTAAGACAAATAAAATAAGCCTTTATTTAAACATTTGTATTTACAGGAGAAAACTGGAAAGCTGATTTGCAAAATTGGAGAAGACTGCAAAAATGTGTCATAAAATATTCAAAATGGTACCCAAAAAATAACTCTTTCAGTTCTAGAAGCTTGAGTGTAACATTAGTGCAGACAAAGTTTAGGAATTCATGTAACATTGAGTATTTCTATATAGGTTTCATACCATAATTTCAGAATGCCTTGTTGTCTATTAGTTTATGTGATTTTTGTCTTCTGTATTAAATGGATGAATGTATTGTAATCTATATTACAATGGGCAGAATAATCTTATAGTTAAAAAACATGATGTTGTAAAGGTGATTTATTTGGAAGAATCTGAGCATATGGCAAAACAAAAACACATAACAATGTGAGTGAAAACGCATCAGCACACACGGAAGCACATGGATTCATTTGTAGTGGATTCATATTTCTGTGAACAAACAATCCCATAGACCTGCAACAATGAATCAATATAATCGATAATAATAAATTATTAAAATAGTTGTCAACAAATCTCATTATAGATTATTTGTTCTGCACACGGCACCAGCTGCTTCACTCCGATAAACTCCTGCACGTTATTGTGTTTAATGGTTATGTCCTTAGCCTAACGGACGTGTACAGACATTTACTTCTCACTTTATCAGGACGGTATAAGTTTACAACCACCCCTGGCTTATGTGCAACCCAGATATAATAGGAGTCATCATTTGTATTGTTTATATTAAATCAGGTGATTTGGGACTATGCTTTGCATGCTTGTTATTTACACCTAGCCCTAGATTGATGGGAGTTATTTGAACTGATGTGCACTATTATCTATTTGCACAATTATTAGCCGATTGCTTGCTATTGCTGACTATGGGGCCAATCTATCAAGCGCCGTATGGAGCTTGAGGGCCCGTGTTTCTGGCGTTGCTCCATAACCCTGTCCGCCAGCTCTGATGAGGCAGACAGGAATCACCGGAATTCAACCCGATCCAGTACGATCGGGTTGATTGACACCCCCCTGCTGGTGGCCGATTGGCTGCGAGTCTGCATGGGGCAGCGTTGCACCAGCAGCTCACAAGAGCTGCTGGTGCAATGCTGAATACGGAGAGCGTATTGCTCTTCGCATTCAGCGATGTCAGTCGGACCTGATCCGCACTGTTGGATCAGGTCCGACAGACATTACATAAATAGGGCTCTATATGTGTTGTATAGATAAATGTGTATGACTTTGTCTTGTTATTGATATATAGTCCTTAACACTTTAAAAAAAATGTTATTGTTGTGGGGGGTTTTATATAAATTGTGATTTGTACCAAATTCAACATCTATAAGTATATATCTGTTATTTTAAGTCCAGGCTTACTTTATTGAGAGACACCTTGCCAATGAGGAAAACACTTTTCATTGGTGGAGCTAACAAAGATAAATATCTGAAAAAGTGAATAACAATCGGCTAGATTACAAGTTTTGCATTATGAGGGGTGCGGTACTAACTTGCACGTTATTGTCACCGCTCACTTTCCTACATCGCTGGTATTACAGGTTTTTACAAACCCGGCAATAAAAGGCAAGAAGTGAGCGTACTCCAATATCAGTGCTGCTTAAGTCAGCGGTGAGCTGGTTATACGTGCTTGTGCACAATTTCCCCATAGACATCAATAGGGAGAGCTGGCTGAGAAAAAGTCTAACACCTGCAAAAAAGTAGCATAAAGTTCAGTAATGCAGCCCCATTGATTCCTATGGGGAAACACATTTTATGTTTACACCTAACACCCTAACATGAACCCCGAGTCTAAACACCCCTAATCTTACACTTATGAAGCCCTAATCTGCTGCCCCTGACATCGCCGACACCTACGTTATATTTATTATTAACCCCTAATCTGCTGCCCCCAACATCGCCGACACCTACATTATATTTATTAACCCCTAATCTGCTGCCCCAACATCGCCGACACCTACATTATACTTATTAACCCCTAATCTGCCACTCCGTACATCGCCGCCACTATAATAAATATATTAACCCCTAAACCGCCATACTTCCGCCTCGCAAACACTAGTTAAATATTATTAATAGTTACATTGTATCTAGCTTAGGGTTTATTTTTATTTTACAGGCAAGTTTGTATTTATTTTAACTAGGTAGAATAGTTACTAAATAGTTATTAACTATTTAATAACTACCTAGCTAAAATAAATACAACTTGACCTGTAAAATAAAACCTAACCTGTCTTACACTAACACCTAACCTAACCATACAATTAAATAAATTCCCTAAATTAAATACAATTCCCTAAATTAAATACAATTAGCTAAATTACAAAATAAAAAACACTAAATTACAAAAAATAAAAAAACAAATTACAAGATCTTTAAACTAATTACACCTATTCTAATAGCTCTATCAAAATAAAAAAAGCCCACACAAAATAAAAAAAACCCTAGCCTAAACTAAACTACCAATAGCCCTTTTGTGGGGCATTGCCCCAAAGAAATAAGCTCTTTTACCTGTAAAAAACAAACAAACAACCACCCCAACAGTAATAATAATAATAATAATAACTAGTATTTAGATAGCGCCTTTCTCCCAGTGGGACTCAAAGCGCTTTTTCAGCGCTCGCTCTCGGAATTAACCAAATCGGCAGCTGAATAGTAATAGTTGTTATAATAACAGTAAAACCCACCACCCACACAACCAACCCCCCAAATAAAACCTTAACTAAAAAAACCTAAGCTCCCCATTGCCCTGAAAAGGGCATTTGGATGGGCATTGCCCTTAAAAGGGCATTTAGCTCTATTGCGGCCCAAAGCCCTAACCTAAAAATAAAACCTACCCAATATACCCTTAGAAAATGAAGGAGTAAATGAATTACCCAAATTATTCCATTCCCTGGAAATTACTTCAGAAATAGCATCAGGGAGAGAAAACACTTCTGGAATAACTACAGGAGATTTAAAAACCTTATTTAAACGTTTAGATTTAGTATCAAGAGGACCAGAATCCTCTATTTCTAATGCAATTAATACTTCTTTAAGTAAAGAACGAATAAATTCCATCTTGAACAAATACAAAGATTTATCAGCATCAACCTCTGAGACAGAAACCTCTGAATCAGAAGAACCATTATCAGTATCAGAATGATGATGTTCATTTAAAAATTCATCTGAAAAAAAGAGAAGTTTTAAAAGACTTTTATGTATACTAGAAGGAGAAATAACAGACATAGCCTTCTTAATGGATTTAAAAAATAAAATCTCTTATGTTATCAGGAACACTCTGAAAATTAGATGTTGACGGAACAGCAACAGGTAATGTAACAGTACTAAAGGAAATTTTATCTGCATTAATAAGTTTGTCATGACATGCAATACAAACAACAGCTGGAGAAACAGATACCAAAAGTTTATAGCAGATACACTTAGCTTGGTAGCTCCAGCACTGGGCAGCGATTTTCCTGAAGTATCTTCTGACTCAGTTGCAACGTGGAACATCTTGCAATATGTAAAAGAAAAAACAACATATAAAGCAAAATTGATCAAATTCCTTAAATGACAGTTTCAGGAATGGGAAAAAAATGCCAGTGAACAAGCTTCTAGCAACCAGAAGCAATAAATAATGAGACTTAAATAATGTGGAGACAAAAATGACGCCCATAATTTTTTAGCGCCAAAAAAGACGCCCACATTATTTGGCGCCTAATGCTTTTGGCGCCAAAAATGACGCCACATCCGGAATGCCGACACTTTTGACGCAAAAAAAACGTCAAAAAATGACGCAACTTCCGGCGACACGTATGACGCCGGAAACAGAAAAAAAATTTTGCTTCAAAAAAGTCTGCGCCAAGAATGACGCAATAAAATGAAGCATTTTCAGCCCCCGTGAGCCTAACAGCCCACAGGGAAAAAGTCACATTTTTTAAGGTAAGAAAAAATGATTGAAACAAATGCATTTATCCCAAGTATGAAACTGACTGTCTGAAAATAAGGAATGTTGAACATCCTGAGTCAAGGCAAATAAATGTTTGAATACATATATTTAGAACTTTATAAAAAAGTGCCTAACCATAGCTTAGAGTGTCACAGAAAATAAGCTTACTTACTTACCCCAGGACACTCATCTACATGTTGTAGAAAGCCAAACCAGTACTGAAACGAAAATCAGCAGAGGTAATGGTATATAAATAAGAGTATATCGTCGATCTGAAAAGGGAGGTAAGAGATGAATCTCTACGACCGATAACAGAGAACCTATGAAATAGACCCCGTAGAAGGAGATCATTGCATTCAAATAGGCAATACTCTCCTCACATCCCTCTGACATTCACTGCACGCTGAGAGGAAAACCGGGCTCCAACCTGCTGCGGAGCGCATATCAACGTAGAATCTAGCACAAACTTACTTCACCACCTCCATAGGAGGCAAAGTTTGTAAAACTGAATTGTGGGTGTGGTGAGGGGTGTATTTATAGGCATTTTAAGGTTTGGGAAACTTTGCCCCTCCTGGTAGGAATGTATATCCCATACGTCACTAGCTCATGGACTCTTGCTAATTACATGAAAGAAATATAGATTTTTTTTTATCCGATTATGGAAGGCTGGAGAACAATCAGTTTAGAAAACAATGGTGTCAATTTACTAGAAGACAATCTGCAGACATTCCAAGGTCTCCAGATTCTTCAGTTCCTATGCAACTCTCAGAATCTGATTTGTCAATCCTAACACACATCATTGTATAGTGAGTGGGCTCCATTAAAAGACCGCTAAACACAGTAGAATATCATAATCAGTACATTCATAATAAAAAGACGATGCAAAACCACTCAGTTTGAATTTCAAAGGAGTAGTAGATTTTTTTAAATCTGAAAATTGAAAGTTTAATTTTTATTTGAGTGTAACTTTAAAAGACAGAATAAGTTAGGGGGGATGCTCTCAGAGAACCTACCCTAGTGTACACTATTTCTCTGAGCAGAGCTTCTAGTCATCTCCTAATGACAAGAGTCTCTTGATTTTGAGAATTCTAAAAAACTACAGATTGAAGCCAAACAGGCATCCAGACTGACAAAATCCAATCCCAAGATTCACAAATAACAAGCCTGGAATGCTGAGGAGCACCCAGACTTCTCCCAGTTGCCGGACTACGCATTTTATGCTTATTCATGATTGACTGATTGCTCTGCAAACAAAAGAAGGATGTTACCTTAAAAATGTATCATTTACAACCATTTACAGATTAATATAAATCCTGATTAGAAAAATTATTTTAAAAAAAAATGTTGCTTGACATTTTCTACATCATCGTCTAATAAGTCTGTTTTTTAAACAAATATATATTTATACCTATATATAGATGATTATATATAGGTATATATATATATATATATATATATATATTTATAAATACATAGAAGATATTCTGCTATGCGAAGAACATTGGAATGTGAAATATTTACGGTAAATACATAGTTAAAACCTTTATTAAATATGAATATTACATAAATATGTTTTTACATGTTTTCTTTCTCATTATCAGACAAATCTGATGGTATCTTATAGATCTTTTATAGATAATGTTTTGTTTTTTAAGACTGGGATGAAAGCTAGTGCTGTGAAGGTAGCTACATCTGTCTGTGTTTTTTTTTTGTAGATGGATGAATTGAGTTTTCCTTTGTTTATGATTACAAGTGTTGAAAATTTCATTTTAAAGTTAATTGATGGATGGAAAGAGTTAAATGAGTTATGGATGGTTTGCATTTTTTCTTCTCCTTCTGTCCATATAATGAAAATATCTTCTATATAGCGATAATATTTATAAGGTTTAAGGAGGTGAGTGGTTAGGAAACTCTGTTTAAGGTCAGTCATAAATAGGTTTGTGTATTGTGGGGCAATTTTTGTCCCTTAACAGTATTCAGACATTTGTAATTAGATGTTTTATTAAAATTGAAATCATTTTGGGCAAGGATTAATTCTATAAGGTTAGTGACTATTTCAGTTTTGTATTTTTGGCTGTGTTTTTGAGATGAGAGGAATTCAGAATAGACTGATAACGAGGGCCGTGATAAATATCTAAAGACACTGTCTAAATCATTCAGAGAAAAAAGGATATAAGACAAGGAAAATAAACAAAAAAATAAATTTGCCCTAAAAGCACCACATGGAAAACTACAAAATGAAGGAAAGCACAAGACAAACTCCTTTAGAAGTTCTTACAGCCCTGTGCTGTTTCAATAGGATACCACAATTAAAATATTTTCCCCCAACCACCATTGTTGGCATTTAAACAACCACCTAACCTGAAACACACACTTATCAATAGTAAATTAAGCTCATAACAGGATAAAATACAGAAAGGCACCAAACACTGCAATAAAGTACTTTGCAAACTCTTGTTAGCTTGATATTAAACTACTGGACTAATACATCTTTCAAAGGGGTTACACATATGGGGGGTAGTTATCAAGCCGTCAACCTCAAATACGCTGGAATTCCGCAGCGTATTTGTGGCGAGGCTGATTCGCCTTAGTTATCAAAGGCTCGAGACCGTCAAAAGTAGAATTTTGTGACGTAAACTTCGATCCACCGGACTCAGTCCGACACAGATCGATTCTTACGTCACTCCAGATGTTCCGCACACAAGTGCGGCACAATCTCACTACTTTTGCTAGTTATCAAATGACTAGCAGGTACGCTCGGCACTTTTACGGCCCAGCGTACCTGGTTTTCAAACCGCCACCCCTGGAGGCGGCAGATCCCATAGGAGTCAATGGGAGTCTGACCATAGCGAAAGTACAAGTTCGCTGCTGACAGACATCCCATTGATTTCTATGGGAGCTGTCTGCACCTAACACCCTAACATGTACCCCGAGTCTAAACACCACTAATCTGCCCCCCCTACACCGCCGCAACTAAATAAAGTTATTACCCCCTAATCCGCCGCTCCCGGAGCCCACCGCAAGCTACTCTATACATATTAACCCCTAAACCGCCGCTCCCTGAACCCGCCGCAACCTATATTAAATGTATTAACACCTATCCTGCCCCCCCTACACCGTCGCCACTTATAATACATTTATTAACCCCTAATCTGCCCCCCCTACACCGTCGCCACCTATAATAAATTTATTAACCCCTATCCTGCCCCCCACTATGCCGCCGCCACTGTAATAAAATTATTAACCCCTAAACCTAAGTCTAACACTAACCCTAATGCCCCCCTAACTTAAATATTAATTAAATAAATCTAAATAATATTTTTATTATTAACTAAATTAATCCTATTTAAAACTAAATACTTACCTTTAAAATAAACCCTAATATAGCTACAATATAAATAATAATTATATTGTAGCTATCTTAGGATTTATTTTTATTTTACAGGCAACTTTCAATTTATTTTAATAACTACAATTAAATACAATTACATAAATTAACTAAAGTAGAAAAAATAAAAAAAGCTAAGTTACAAAAAATAAAAAAATAAGTTACAAACATTTTAAAAATATTACAACAATTTTAAGATACTTACACCTAATCTAAGCCCCCTAATAAAATAACAAACCCCCCAAAATAAAAAAAATGCCCTACCCTATTCTAAATTAAATAAAGTTCAAAGCTTTTTTACCTTACCAGCCCTTAAAAGGGCCATTTGTGGGGGCATGCCCCAAAAAGTTCAGCCCTTTTGCCTGTAAAAGAAAAATACAACCCCCCCAACATTAAAACCCACCACCCACATACCCCTAATCTAACCCAAACCCCCCTTACAAAAACCTAACACTAATCCCCTGAAGATCATCCTACCTTGAGTCGTCTTCACTCAGCCGAGCAGCGATGTAACCGAAGTGGACATCCGGAGCGGAAGAAGTTAATCCTCCAAGCGGCGCTGAAGAAATCTTCCATCCGATGAAGTCATCATCCAGGCGGCGCTGAAGAAGTCTTCGATCCGGGCGATGTCATCTTCCAAGAGGCGCTGAAGAGGTCTTCTATCCGGGCGATGTCATCTTCCAAGCCGGGTCTTGAATCTTCCTCCCGCCGACGCGGAACCTCCTTCTTCACCGACAGACTACGACGAATGAAGGCTCCTTTAAGGGACGTCATCCAAGATGGCGTCCCCTCAATTCCGATTGGCTGATAGGATTCTATCAGCCAATCGGAATTAAGGTAGGAAAAATCTGATTGGCTGATGGAATCAGCCAATCAGATTGAGCTTGCATTCTATTGGCTGATCGGAACAGCCAATAGAATGCGAGCTCAATCTGATTGGCTGATTCCATCAGCCAATCAGATTTTTCCTATCTTAATTCCGATTGGCTGATTGTTTTTGAATGTCAGAAATGTATATTTGTGAATGTTGAGATGTTATATTGGTTTCACTGGTAAAAATAAATAATTGAAATGGGTATATATTTGTTTTTTGTTAAGTTGCCTAATAATTATGCACAGTAATAGTCACCTGCACACACAGATATCCCCCTAAAATAGCTAAAACTAAAAACAAACTAAAAACTACTTCCAAAAATATTCAGCTTTGATATTAATGAGTTTTTTGGGTTCATTAAGAACATGGTTGTTGTTCAATAATAAAATTAATCCTCAAAAATACAACTTGCCTAATAATTCTGCACTCCCTGTATATATATATATGAATATATATATTTTCCAAAAAACATCAGATATATGTAGAAATATGTATATTTATAAATAAATAGAACATATTTTGCTATGTGAATTGGAATGTGAAATATATACATTTTGCTGCATTTTAATTTTAATTTGATATAAATTATTTAGGGAATGTATCATATAATTTTAATGGATTTAAACTGAATATGTATCATATGCATTATTTATGATATTTGCACTGTATTATTTTTTTCTTTGCCATTTTTAAACACAATATGTGTCACATTTAGGATTGATTGAGATATGGAACAATTGTAACCATATAAACACTTTCTTTTAAAATATTATTTTTTGGCTACAAATTGTCAATTTACATACCCAGCAAATTATTTTTCAGACACTTGAGGGCACAGGTGTGTATTTTTTTTAGCAAACATTAATAGCATCCAAGAGTGAATGTGTAAAGGGGGAGTGTTACCTTTGAGGTCACATGGTTTGGCTTGGAGCAATCACTTAGCTGAATGAGGAGCGGGTGAATATCATGTCATTCAGTCGGTGTGAATCAATCTTTTTAGGCGCAAATGCAACTTGGTTGTTTGGCACTTTATGATGATGTTAAAGTTGGCTGTATTGCCTATACAATAATTTTATGGCTCTTAAATTTACAAAATGGATGGTTTTAATGTCATGCTTTATCTCTCCCATAACTTAAATGAATATATATATATATATATATATATATATATATATATATATATATATATATGAAACACAACACACAGAGGAAGTCTGGCAATCACTTGCAAGTACACAGCTAAGATTGGCCTGTGGTTAACTGCCTGGGTCTCTGGAGACTGTGCAGCTGCCTGTGAGTGCTATTGAGCACCCAGGCCTGTGCATTTTACAGGGTCATAGGATGTGTACCCGGTCTAGTTTGAGAATGCAGTCAATTTCCGTGTTTTCCATGTGTCTAGGGGGATTACATAAGCCTGTGCACCATTGGGTGATTTCCAGTTTGTTTGATTGAGAGCATGCATTGTTTGGCTGTATTAGGGACCCAGAATGGAAGAGACCTTGATGTGGTTCCTGGGCTTGACCCATTTGGCCAGATGCCATAACTCTTTCATTTTTGCTTTTAATCTTAGCTGTGTACTTGCAAGTGAGTGTCAGACTTCCTCTGTGTGTTGTGTTAATTTGTTTTGTCATTTTCCCTATGGGCTTTGCACCCACTTGTCTGGGGTTAACTGCCTGGGTTTGAGAGTGTAGTCCATTTTCGTGTTTTACATATATATATATATATATATATATATTCAAAATAAGTTCTGCTACTTGAATAATTTATTGTTTCTTCCTTCACAATCCGTTCTGCTGTCTTGCAGCTGAATGCTGATACAGAGCACCTTTGTATGCAAAGCCATGGATTGCACTGCCTATTATGATATGTTTACTTATTCTTAGATTCAAGCGCACTCAAGTAATCCCCTGATGACCTCATTTTTACTTTATGAATTGTACAGCAGAGAAGTGAAGTACTCACATTCAGCTCTTACTTGATCTCCTGCTAGACACTTGTGAAATCTTTTTTTAACAATAAAGGTGCTAAGATAAGAGAATTCTATAGCTCCTAATGATTTCTGTGCATTTCAACCATTCCAAGAAGCTTGAAAAGAAACATAAAAGCTCACCTATTTTCTTTAAACATGCAGTGCGCATCTTGAAAATAGAAGTATATGAATGAATTCCAAAAGGGCATATTTCTTAATTTTATTTTCCCTGACTTTTAAACGCTGTATTTTTTAATTTGTAATAAGAATCTTAGGCCTAGATTTGGAGTTCGGCGGTAAAAGGGCTGTTAACGCTCCGCGGGCTTTTTTCTGGCCGCACCATAAATTTAACTCTGGTATCGAGAGTTCAAACAAATGCTGCGTTAGGCTCCAAAAAAGGAGCGTAGAGCATTTTTACCGCAAAAGCAACTCTCGATACCAGAGTTGCTTACGGACGCGGCCGGCCTCAAAAACGTGCTCGTGCACGATTCTCCCATAGGAAACAATGGGACTGTTTGAGCTGAAAAAAAACCTAACACCTGCAAAAAAGCAGCGTTCAGCTCCTAACGCAGCCCCATTGTTTCCTATGGGGGAACACTTCCTACGTCTGCACCTAACACCCTAACATGTACCCCGAGTCTAAACACCCCTAATCTTACACTTATTAACCCCTAATCTGCCGCCCCCGCTATCGCTGACCCCTGCATATTTTTTTTAACCCCTAATCTGCCGCTCCGTAAAACGCCGCCACCTACGTTATCCCTATGTACCCCTAATCTGCTGCCCTAACATCGCCGACCCCTATGTTATATTTATTAACCCCTAATCTGCCCCCCACAACGTCGCCGACACCTACCTACACTTATTAACCCCTAATCTGCCGAGCGGACCTGAGCGCTACTATAATAAAGTTATTAACCCCTAATCCGCCTCACTAACCCTATCATAAATAGTATTAACCCCTAATCTGCCCTCCCTAACATCGCCGACACCTACCTTCAATTATTAACCCCTAAACTTCCGATCGGAGCTCACCGCTATTCTAATAAATGGATTAACCCCTAAAGCTAAGTCTAACCCTAACACTAACACCCCCCTAAGTTAAATATAATTTTTATCTAACGAAATAAATTAACTCTTATTAAATAACTTATTCCTATTTAAAGCTAAATACTTACCTGTAAAATAAATCCTAATATAGCTACAATATAAATTATAATTATATTATAGCTATTTTAGGATTAATATTTATTTTACAGGCAACTTTGTAATTATTTTAACCAGGTACAATAGCTATTAAATAGTTAAGAACTATTTAATAGTTACCTATTTAAAATAATAACAAATTTACCTGTAAAATAAATCCTAACCTAAGTTATAATTAAACCTAACACTACCCTATCAATAAAATAATTAAATAAACTACCTACAATTACCTACAATTAACCTAACACTACACTATCAATAAATAAATTAAACACAATTGCTACAAATAAATACAATTAAATAAACTAGCTAAAGTACAAAAAATAAAAAAGAACTAAGTTACAGAAAATAAAAAAATATTTACAAACATAAGAAAAATATTACAACAATTTTAAACTAATTACACCTACTCTAAGCCCCCTAATAAAATAACAAAGCCCCCCAAAATAAAAAATTCCCTACCCTATTCTAAATTAAAAAAGTTACAAGCTCTTTTACCTTACCAGCCCTGAACAGGGCCCTTTGCGGGGCATGCCCCAAGAATTTCAGCTCTTTTGCCTGTAAAAGAATAAATACAATACCCCCCCCCAACATTACAACCCACCACCCACATACCCCTAATCTAACCCAAACCCCCCTTAAATAAACCTAACACTAAGCCCCTGAAGATCTTCCTACCTTGTCTTCACCATCCAGGTATCACCGATCCGTCCTGGCTCCAAGATCTTCATCCAACCCAAGCGGGGGTTGGCGATCCATAATCCGGTCCAGAAGAGGCTCCAAAGTCTTCCTCCTATCCGGCAAGAAGAGGACATCCGGACCGGCAAACATCTTCTCCAAGCGGCATCTTCGATCTTCTTCCATCCGGTGCGGAGCGGGTCCATCTTGAAGCAGGCGACGCGGATCCATCCTCTTCTTCCGATGTCTCCCGACTAATGACGGTTCCTTTAAGGGACGTCATCCAAGATGGCGTCCCTCGAATTCCGATTGGCTGATAGGATTCTATCAGCCAATCGGAATTAAGGTAGGAATTTTCTGATTGGCTGATGGAATCAGCCAATCAGAATCAAGTTCAATCCGATTGGCCGATCCCATCAGCCAATCAGATTGAGCTCGCATTCTATTGGCTGATCGGAACAGCCAATAGAATGCGAGCTCAATCTGATTGGCTGATTGGATCAGCCAATCGGATTGAACTTGATTCTGATTGGCTGATTCCATCAGCCAATCAGAAAATTCCTACCTTAATTCCGATTGGCTGATAGAATCCTATCAGCCAATCGGAATTCGAGGGACGCCATCTTGGATGACGTCCCTTAAAGGAACCGTCATTAGTCGGGAGACATCGGAAGAAGAGGATGGATCCGCGTCGCCTGCTTCAAGATGGACCCGCTCCGCACCGGATGGAAGAAGATCGAAGATGCCGCTTGGAGAAGATGTTTGCCGGTCCGGATGTCCTCTTCTTGCCGGATAGGAGGAAGACTTTGGAGCACCGGATTATGGATCGCCAACCCCCGCTTGGGTTGGATGAAGATCTTGGAGCCAGGACGGATCGGTGATACCTGGATGGTGAAGACAAGGTAGGAAGATCTTCAGGGGCTTAGTGTTAGGTTTATTTAAGGGGGGTTTGGGTTAGATTAGGGGTATGTGGGTGGTGGGTTGTAATGTTGGGGGGGGGTATTGTATGTTTTTTTTTACAGGCAAAAGAGCTGAAATTCTTGGGGCATGCCCCGCAAAGGGCCCTGTTCAGGGCTGGTAAGGTAAAAGAGCTTGTAACTTTTTTAATTTAGAATAGGGTAGGGAATTTTTTATTTTGGGGGGCTTTGTTATTTTATTAGGGGGCTTAGAGTAGGTGTAATTAGTTTAAAATTGTTGTAATATTTTTCTTATGTTTGTAAATATTTTTTTATTTTCTGTAACTTAGTTCTTTTTTATTTTTTGTACTTTAGCTAGTTTATTTAATTGTATTTATTTGTAGCAATTGTGTTTAATTTATTTATTGATAGTGTAGTGTTAGGTTTATTGTAGGTAATTGTAGGTAGTTTATTTAATTATTTTATTGATAGGGTAGTGTTAGGTTTAATTATAACTTAGGTTAGGATTTATTTTACAGGTAAATTTGTTATTATTTTAACTAGGTAACTATTAAATAGTTCTTAACTATTTAATAGCTATTGTACCTGGTTAAAATAATTACAAAGTTGCCTGTAAAATAAATATTAATCCTAAAATAGCTATAATATAATTATAATTTATATTGTAGCTATATTAGGATTTATTTTACAGGTAAGTATTTAGCTTTAAATAGGAATAAGTTATTTAATAAGAGTTAATTTATTTCGTTAGATAAAAATTATATTTAACTTAGGGGGGTGTTAGTGTTAGGGTTAGACTTAGCTTTAGGGGTTAATCCATTTATTAGAATAGCGGTGAGCTCCGATCGGAAGTTTAGGGGTTAATAATTGAAGTTAGGTGTCGGCGATGTTAGGGAGGGCAGATTAGGGGTTAATACTATTTATTATAGGGTTAGTGAGGCGGATTAGGGGTTAATAACTTTATTATAGTAGCGCTCAGGTCCGCTCGGCAGATTAGGGGTTAATAAGTGTAGGCAGGTGTCGGCGACATTGAGGGGGGCAGATTAGGGGTTAATAAATATAATATAGGGGTCGGCGGTGTTAGGGGCAGCAGATTAGGGGTACATAGGGATAACGTAGGTGGCGGCGATTTGCGGTCGGAAGATTAGGGGTTAATTATTGTAAGTAGCTGGCGGCGACGTTGTGGGGGGCAGGTTAGGGGTGAATAAATATAATACAGGGGTCGGCGGGGTTAGGGGCAGCAGATTAGGGGTACATAAGTATAACGTAGGTGGCGGTCGGCAGATTAGGGGTTAAAAATTTTAATCGAGTGGCGGCGGTGTGGGGGGAGCTCGGTTTAGGGGTACATAGGTAGTTTATGGGTGTTAGTGTACTTTAGGGTACAGTAGTTAAGAGCTTTATAAACCGGCGTTAGCCAGAAAGCTCTTAACTCCTGCTATTTTCAGGCGGCTGGAATCTTGTCGTTAGAGCTCTAACGCTCACTGCAGAAACGACTCTAAATACCAGCGTTAGAAAGATCCCATTGAAAAGATAGGCTACGCAAATGGCGTAGGGGGATCTGCGGTATGGAAAAGTCGCGGCTGAAAAGTGAGCGTTAGACCCTTTAATCACTGACTCCAAATACCAGCGGGCGCCCAAAACCAGCGTTAGGAGCCTCTAACGCTGGTTTTGACGGCTACCGCCGAACTCTAAATCTAGGCCTTAGCCCACTAGTTTTCTCAAATGGATTTTATTTTTGCTTTTAATTAATCTATATGCATTTCTTTCCTTGACAATTCATTGCTTACTTCCAAACATTTTTAATTAATCTATATGCATGTCTTTCCTTGACAACTCATTGCTTACTTCCAAACATTGCCCAGAGGCTTTAAAGGATGGTGACATTTGTGAACTTGCTGGTGGGGACCCAACAACCTTTTTAATTGAGGCCATAATAAAAAGGGGTTGTAACTGTGGGCATTTAGAAAGCATTATGTATGGATGGATCACAGGCGTGACCAGTTGGGCCATGGACGTGTCCTGGGATGGTCCCTTAAAACAGGGGCACAGAAAAGCTGCAAGTTGCAGTGGGCCAAACCTTCCAACCCATTGCAATCCTGCCGGAATTTCCATGTTTGAGAGGTCTGATATTTTATCATTTCAGCTCATATGCAAATTAGTATATTGCAGAATCTTTATGCCATATAACCTGATAGGTCTGCAGGAGGGTTGAAAAAGTTAAACCTTTGGTGAAAATATTTATCCATCAAGCTGAATATCAAAGGTTCATGTAATTCTAATGTAGAACCCTTGTAGACAACATAAAGAACATCTGGAAATCCTTTAGCAAAAAGGAAAGAGAACATTTGTCCCACACTACAATAATATATCACACATGATAGCTACACAGCATGTTTCCCACTACAGAGCTCTGTTTCTATCAGTAACATATTTGCACATAACGTATGCATCATCAAACAAGAACAAGTAGTAGCTAATTAACAATTAAACATACTGATAGTCTCAGGGAAATTATTATTAAAACAAAAATATAACCATAGATTATTAGAAGCACTAATTTATCGCGCACCTGCAAACTGGCAAATTCTCCCGTTTACGGTGCGCAATAAATAACCAGCTATTACAAGTGTCTGGTTATTGCTACCGCAAGCTTGTGGTAGCAATTAGCACTAAAAAAATTAATGGTTCATTTTTTAAATGTGCCCCATTGCCCCCCAAAAATGTGTATTGCAGTTATTAATAATTAAAAAAAGGAACATTTTTAATTTTAAAAATAAAAATGGCACTACGCAGATTTTAGAGGTTAAAAGTGGCAGGTGTGGGGTGTTAGAAAAAAACGGCACTGAAAAGTGCCTTTAAATTGCGGTCTATGGGGACTGTGTGTTTGCTATAAATATATATGTTTTTATATGCTTATATACATACATATTTATGTGTCATCAGTATGTGTATGTACACATATTAACACATAAATATATAGGTATATATTCATGTACATATATATTTCTATTTGCTGCCCATCACTGCGTGACTTACTCAATTCGTTACGCTAGTTCTCATGCCATGTCTGGAGCCTATGGAAGCGCGCACTATTGCGTGCAAAGCTTCTGTGCAATGCGAACGTGAGGTACTTCAGATACAAGAGCACAATTGCATTAGCTGGTATAACGAGTGGAGCTCAAATATTGCACTCACGAAAGCGTAATTTGGTGCTCCACTCGTAATCTAGCCCTAAATGTCTCACTAAGGGTTGTTCCCTGTATTTAAGTATGTGAAGGAGACACATTACAAACAAGCCTTACAAAAAGAGGTCAAAGTCATATGAATTACATAAATGAAATATTAAAAATTGTATCGCAATTGTTCTTCAAAAATCCTATTTTATGGAAAAATCAGTAGCAAAAATAACACAACTACACTGCACAATCAAAAAAGCAAATGCTGAGAAATGCATACTTATAAGTACGTAATTCAAAGTGTTTGTTTTCTGTACTAATAATAATACTAGTGGGCTAAAGGTCATTTCAGTGCTATGTATTTGCACAGATACTGTATGTGTATGTTGCACATTTTCTCTAATAAATCCAGTGGCATAATGACTTGAATGCCGCACATCCCTACTACTACTAACTACGCACTTCTTTCTAGTGAACATCAATACTTACTATGGTACTGTGAGAGCCATCTTGCAACTCACAGGGACAGTCCCTTTTTTTAAGACAGTTCTCCGAGGGCAGATCTCCGAGGGCAGTTCTCCGAGGGCAGTGAGTTGTGGTGAGGGGTTTTATATCCCATCCAGCACATTTTATATAATCAAGTCCTGAGACCTAAGAAACTTTCAAATATAAGATCCGTCTATGACGCAATACAACCCTTAGTTTAAAAATGTTTATGGGTATTGATAACTGTCTTCCAATAGAAGGCCCAATTAACCCCTTAAGCCTAGGACCACAGCACTTTTTATTTTTCTGGGACCAAGGCTATTTTTGCATTTCTGCGGTGTTTGTGTTTAGCTGAAATTTTCCTCTTACTCATTTACTGTACCGACACATATTATATGCCGTTTTTCTCACCATTAAATAGACTTTCTAAAGATACCATTATTTTCATCATATCTTATAATTTACTAGATTTTTTTGTATAAAATATGATGAAAAAAATGGAAAAAAAAACACACTTTTTCTAACTTTGACCCCCAAAATCTGTTAGACATCTACAACCATTTCACCTCCAAATGCCACCATTTCACCGCCAAATGCAATCAAATAAAAAAAATTGCTAACTTTTTCACAAACTTTAGGTTTCTTACTGAAATTATTTACAAACAGCTTGTGCAATTATTGCACAAATAGTTGCAAAAGCTTCTCTGGGATCCCCTTTGTTCAGAAATAGCAGACATATATAGGTTTGGCGTTGCTTTTTGGTAATTAGAAGGCCGCTAAATGCCGCTGCGCACCACACGTGTATTATGCCCAGCAGTGAAGGGGTTAATTAGGGAGCTTGTAGGGTTAATTTTAGCTTTAGTGTAGTAGACAACCCAAAGTATTGATCTAGGCCCATTTTGGTATATTTCATGCCACCATTTCACTGCCAAATGCGATCAAATAAAAAAAATCGTTCACTTTTTCACAAAGTTTTTAGTGTAGTGTAGTAAACAACCCCAAGTATTGATCTAGGCCCATTTTGTTATATTTCATGCCACCATTTTACCGCCAAATGCGATCAAATAAAAAAAATCGCTAACTTTTTCACGAACTTTAGTTTTCTCACTGAAATTATTTACAAACAGCTTGTGCAATTATGGCACAAATGGTTGTAAATGCTTCTCTGGGATTTCCTTTGTTCAGAAATAGCAGACATATATGGCTTTGGCGTTGCTTTATTGCAATTAAAAGGCCGCTAAATGCTGCTGCGCACCACACTTGTATTATGCCCAACAGTGAAGGGGTTAATTAGGTAGCTTGTAGGGAGCTTGCAGGGTTAAAGGGACAGTTTACTCAATAATTTTCTCCCCTTTAATTTGTTCCCAATGATCCACTTTACCTGCTGGAGTGTATTAAATTGTTTACAAGTAGATCCTTTACCCTTATATTGGCATTTGAAATAGTTGATTTAGCATGTGGTATCCCCACCTATTCTGAAAGTTTGTGGCCGCAGGTCCCAGCTATAGATAAGCTTTGTAAACACAGCCAGCAGAAGAAATTATACTCCCAGTAGGATATAGCAGAGATAAGGTAATAAAATGTTAATTTTCCATTGTTCTCTCCAAGTACTGGTGATTGTTTTATGGACAGATATAAGATAAAGAAGCAAGTATATGTGCACAATGTGATACAGTAATGAGATCCGATTATACCTACAAGCTCAACCCATTTTATTAGGCTGTGGCTTCAAAACACAAAATCGGAGCTTTAATATACAGAAATACACCTTAAAAAGCTAATTTTCATACATTTTTTACTCTGCAGTTGGTAAAAAAAAGCAATTGTAAACACATTAAGGGAAAACTATTTTACAGTATACTGTCCCTTTAATTTTAGCTTTAGTGTAGAGATCAGCCTCCTAACTGACTCATTCCATCCCCTGATCCCTCCCAAACAGCTCCCTTCCCTCCCCCACCCCACAATTGTCCCCGCCATCTTAAGTACTGGTAGAAAGTCTGCCAGTACTAAAATAAAAGGTATTTTTTTTTTTTTTTTTTTAAAAAAACATATTCTGCTGTGTAGGATCCCCCCTTAGCCCCCAACCTCCCCCTCTGCCTTATTGTGCACCATCTTGGGTACTGGCAGCTTTCTGCCAGTACCCAGTTTGCCATAAAATGTTTATTTTTTTTGTTTTTTTACATATTTCTCCGTAGTGTAGCTGCCCCCCCCCCCTCAATAACCAACCCCCCATCCCCTCCCAGATCCCTTAGATAAATATTTCCTCCCTCCTCTCTCCCGCTTTATCGTACAATTGTGCCATAGTGTAGCGTTGCCACCCGCTCCCGCCCCGTGCACACACCCGCCCCTGCCTCCCGTGCGTGCCCCCGGTGCCCCCGCATGCAATTCTGCCCCCCTCTGACACATATCCTGTCATCGATGGCCGCCCACCCACCTCCCTGCATCGACTCCCACTCACCAACGATCGTGGCCATCAATGTCCGATGTCCACATAGTGGCTCTCTCTGCATCAGATTGCTAAAAAATGTTATTGCAGGATGCCGAAATATCGAGGTATCACTGCAATAACATGAAAGCGTCTGGAAGCGATCAGAATCGATTCCACCACTTGAAAACACCAACGACGTACTGGGTACAGCCTTGTTAACGACCGTTTTTGTAGGACGTACCCTGTACGTCGTTGGTCGTTAAGGGGTTAAACAGATAGTTAAAGGGACATAAAACACAAACATTTCTTTCATGATTTAGGTAGAACATACAATTTTAAACAACTTTACTGTTTACTTCTATTATAAAATTTGCTTCATTCTCTTGGTATCATTTGTTAGAGGAGCATCAATGCACTACTGGTTTCTAACCGAACACATGGGATGGCCAATGACAATCGGCTCGCTATATATATGCCACCAATCAGCAGCTAGACCCTAGGTTCTTTGCTGCTCCTGAGCTTACCTAGATAAACCTTATAGCAAAGGATAACAAGAGAAGGAAGCATATTAAATAATATAAGTAAATTGGAAAGTTGTTTAAAATCACATGCTCTTTCTGAATCATGAAAGAAAAAATGTGAGTTTCATGTCCCTTTTCAGTATGTTCTGTTCCAGATTTAACAAAACACTTGCTGCAAGGTTGGAAGAAGATGCTGTTAATCAAGTGTTGCAGAAACTAACAATATCTTGGACTGCCAAGCAAGCAGATTGTCTATAGCCAATAATGTAAGATCGCCACAGCAACTAGAGATATTAAAAGTCAAAACAAATATGACTACATCAACAGAATCTGAAATACTAAATTATGAATAAAATATATTAATTATGCGGAATTGTGAAATCCAGGCAAGGTACCAACCATGTAATTTCAAATGTCATGTATTCTTAACCTGTTTATTTTGATAAAGTGTTATATACCCGATTAAAGGGACGTTAAACTCAAAATTTATTTTTCTGTAAAATCTATCTTTATATGTAATACAAAAAAATGCCTTTGATTGCTTGATATGTGCAGGAGGTTATTTATAATTGTTTCTTATTGGCTACAGCAAAGGAGATCAGATACATAATCTTGAGAGTTTTTTCAAGAACTCTGTCACTGTCCTGGAAAGCAATGCAAATTCTGCTAATAAAAGGAGTAAAGTATTTAAAGGGATAGTCAACCCAAAATGTGTCCTAATTAATACATATAAAGTTGCAACCGCTTATTATTGCCAACTGTAGCCCAATTTTGTAACATATATACGGCTAGATTACGAGTTGTGCGTTAGGGTTAAAAAGCAGCATTAAGAGGTCCTAACGCTGCTTTTTAACGCCCGCTGGTATTACGAGTCTTGCAGGGACAGGTGTACCGCTCACTTTTTTGGCCAGACTCGGAAATACCGCAAATCCACTTACATCAATTGCGTATCCTATATTTTCAATGGGACTTGCATAGCGCCGGTACTACGAGTCTGACCAAAAGTGAGTGGTACACCCTCTCCTGTCAAGCCTGGTACCGCATTTTAAAGTTAGTAGTTAAGAGTTTTACACTACAACGCTGTTGCATAAAATTCTTAACTAAAGTGCTAAAAAGTACACTAACACCCATAAACTACCTATTAACCCCTAAACCAAGGCACCCCCACATTGCAAACAATAAAATAAATATTTCAACCCCTAATCTGCCGAACCGGACATCGCCGCCACTATAATAAATATATTAACCCCTAAACCGCCGCACTCCCGTATCGCAAACACTAGTTAAATATTATTAACCTCTAATCTGCCGGCCCTAACATCACAGACACCTACCTACATTTATTAACCCCTAATCTGCCGCCCCCAACGTCGCCGCCACTATAATAAAGTTATTAACCCCTAAACCTAAGTCTAGCCCTAACAGCCCCTAGCTTAAATATAATTTAAATAAATCTAAATAAAATTACTACAATTCACTAAATTATTCCTATTTAAAACTAAATACTTACCTATAAAATAAACCCTAAACTAGCTACAATATAACTAATAGTTACATTGTAGCTATCTTAGGGTTTATTTTTATTTTACAGGCAAGTTTGTATTTATTTTGACTAGGTACAATAGTTACTAAATAGTTATTAACTATTTAATAACTACCTAGTTAAAATAAAGTCAAATTTCCCTGTAAAATAAAACCTAACCTAAGTTACAATTACACCTAACACTACACTATAATTAAATAAATTAACTAAATTAAATACAATTAATTACAATTAAATAAAATTAAAGTACGCAAAAAAAAACCCCACTAAATTACAGAAAATAATAAAATAATGACAAGATTTTTAAACTAATTACACCTACTCTAATCCCCCTAACAAAATAAAAAAGCCCCCCAAAATAAAAAAAAGCCCTACCCTAAATTACAAATAGCCCTTAAAAGGGCCTTTTGCGGGGCATTGCCCCAAAGTAATCAGCTCTTTTACCTGTAAAAAAAAAAGTACAAATACCCCCCCAACATTAAAACCCACCACCCATACAACCAACCCTAATCTAAAATCCACTCAATCCCCCCTTAAAAAAACCTAACACTAACCCCTTGAAGATCACCCTACCGTGAGACGTCTTCACCCAACCGGGCAGAAGTCTTCATTCAACTGGGCAGAAGTGGTCCTCCAGACAGGCAGAAGTCTTCATCCAGACGGCATCTTCTATCTTCATCGATCCGGCACGGAGCGGCTCCATCTTCATCTAATGACGGTCGATGACTGAATGAAGGTTCCTTTAAATGACGTTATTCAAGATGGCGTCCCTTCAATTCCAATTGGCTGATAGAATTCTATCAGCCAAACGGAATTAAGGTAGAAAAAATCCTATTGGCTGATGCAATTAGCCAATAGAATTGAAGTTCAATCCTATTGGCTGATCCAATCAGCCAATAGGATTGAGCTGGCATTCTATTGGCTGTTCCAATCAGCCAATAGAATGCCAGTTCAATCCTATTAACTGATTGCATCAACCAATAGGATTTTATCTACCTTAATTCCTATTGGCTGATAGAATTCTATCTGCCCGGTTGGGTGAAGACTTCTGCCCGTCTGGAGGTCCACTTCTGCCCAGTTGGGTGAAGACATCTCACGTAGGGTGATCTTCAAGGGGTTAGTGTTAGGTTTTTTTAAGGGGGGATTGGGTGAGTTTTAGAGTAGAGTTGGTTGTGTGGGTGGTGGGTTTTAATGTTGGGGGGTATTTGTACTTTTTTTAAGGTAAAAGGGCTGATTACTTTGGGGCAATGCCCCGCAAAAGGCCCTTTTAAGGACTATTTATAATTTTGAGTAGGCTAGGGCTTTTTTTATTTTGGGGGGCTTTTTTATTTTGTTAGGGGGATTAGATTAGGTGTATTTAGTTTAAAAAGCTTGTAATTATTTTATTATTTTCTGTAATTTAGTGGGGGGTTTTCCGTACTTTAGATAATTTTATTTAATTGTAATTAATTGTATTTAATTTAGTTAATCTATTTAATTATAGTGTAGTGTTAGGTGTAATTGTAACTTAGGTTAGGTTTTATTTTACAGGGAAATTTGTCTTTATTTTAACTAGGTAGTTATTAAATAGTTAATAACTATTTAATAACTATTGTACCTAGTTAAAATAAATACAAAGTTGCATGTAAAATAAAAATAAACCCTAAACTAGATACAATGTAACTGTTATATTGTAGCTAGCTTATGGTTTATTTTATAGGTAAGTATTTAGTTTTAAATTGGAATTATTTCGTTAATTGTAGTAATTTTATTTAGATTTATTGTAATTATATTTAAGTTAGGGGGGGTTAGGGTTAGGCTTAGACTTAGGTTTAGGGGTTAGTAACTTTATTATAGTGGCGGCAACGTTGTGGGCGGCAGATTAGGGGTCAATAAATGTAGTTAGGTTGCGACGACATTGGGGGCGGCAGATTAGGGGTTAATAAATATAATGTAGGGTTCGGCGATGTTGGGGGCAGCAGATTAGGGGTTCATAAGTATAATGTAGGTGGCAGCGGCGTCCGGAGCAGCAGATTAGGGGTTAATAATATAATGCAGGTGTTGGCGATGTTGGGGCGGCAGATTAGGGGTTAATAAGTGTAATATTAGGGGTGTTTAGACTCAGGGTTCATGTTAGGGTGTTAGGTGTAGACATAAAATGTGTTTCCCCTTAGGAATCAATGGGGCTGCGCTAAGAGCTAAACGCTGCTTTTTTGCAGGTGTTAGTTTTTTTTTAGCCGGCTCTCCCCCATTGATTCCTATGGGGAAAACGAGCACAAGCACGTTTTAGCAGCTCACCGCTAATGTAAGCAGCGCTGGTATTGAGGTGAAATGTGGAGCTAAATTTTGCTCTTCACTCACTTTTTTGCGGTTAACGCCGGGTTTGTAAAAACCCGTAATACCAGCGTTGTCTGTAAGTGAATGGTGAGCATAAACTGCTAGTTAGCACCGCACAGCCTCTAACGCAAAACTCGTAATCTAGGTGATTGTTTCCAAGTAAAAACACTTACTATTTGTGCCTCTGCCGTTTTAAAATGTCCGCCTGCCCCCTCCCCTATTTCGTCACCAGCATCGTCATCATCTGCCTGTGATTGCAGTTACTTTGCGATCGTACACGTTCCTGTGTTTGGCACATTCGCAATGCACTGATTTTACTGTAGGGGGACGTTTCAAACAGAAACTAAAAATACCAGCTCATTATCCTAGCCGTTTCATATTTGCGGCTTACCATTTTGCTTCAGTTCAAATATGAAATGGCTAGGATAATGAGCTGGTATTTGTAGTTCTTGCATCTTGCAATACCTGCGCAACCTCAAATGCGATAAAACATAACGCGAGTGGGGGTTTTTGCAATTGTGAAAAACAGATTTGCTGCATGACTTGTAAACTTGCCCTCATTGTTTTATTGGTTTATATATTGTAAACAATAAAACCATACTGAGGGCTATAGCGAATCATGTCCACTGGGTATCGCTAAATGCGGACAGCATCCGATGTTTGCATTTATCATTGAACAAGCATTTCCTCACTTCTTGATTAAATGAAGCCGATGTATCAAGGAAGAAACAACATCAATTAAAGTTGATGGACATTGGACTTGAGATTTTATTGTGCAAACAGCAGAACGTGAGTTTGCAATATGAGTTAGCTATTGACTTCCATGGAAGTTAAAAAGAAATTGACCTGGGGTAATATTAACTTATCTTTCAAAACTTTTGTTCTAAGGGCAAAATTATAGTGAGAGTGATTTACTAAAAAAATAACTAAAATATATAAATAAATTCCAAATACAGTTTACAATAAACTGTGACCATTGAGAGCTGCAGCTATAATTTGAAAACTAATTAAATCTGAATATAGTTGTTGCATGTTTAGATCCCTTAACAAAAAGAAATTATTTTGAAGGTTATTAAAATAAAAAAAAACCTTGTTATTAGGTGAATTTTGGCCTTGGAAGTTTTTTCATTTGTACTGAGATGCACTTTTCAGTAGTTTAGCGACATGTCTTTCATAGAGCCACAAAAAACGCCCTTGAATCTATTAAAATCCTATTGTACTGAATGTAAATAAAGCAAATCCCACCTAAAACACCTATAGTTTTTTAATGTTATGTCACATTAGAAAAAATACAAATGGTAGAGGAAGTATTTTTTAACTTAAAACGACATTCCGGATTGCATCTTTGAATAGAAACATATTTGCAATATTCATGTATTGGCAAAAATGCTTTTAGTAAAACTGTTTTAGCATTATATTTTTTTCCATATGTGCAATGGTGCTTGTGAAGCATAGCTAGATATTATCAGTGCTGCAACTGTTTAAATACTGCAGCTGCTCAGAGCACCATTGGGGCCTGTATTATGTCAGCAATTAACAAATTGCACAAGCATCTTAGACTCTCTGAGTAAGTGCTGTGTTTAAAATGCTGGTGCACGGTGCATACTTAAATACACTTTTAAACAGCTATAGCTTTTATTAAAAGCATTTTTGCTAATACATGTATATTACAAAAATGATTCTATACATAACTGAAATGCATCCATGTGGATTCCAACTTTGGCTGGAATGTCCCTTTAAACTTATAGGGACACTACTACAGAATTTGTATAGTTTAGAAAAATGGATAATCCCTTTATTCCCAATTCCAAAGTTTTGCATAACCAACACGGTTATATTAATATACTTTTTACCTCTGTGATTGCCTTGTATCTGAGCCTATGTAGACTGCCCCTCTTATTTCAGTTCTTTTGACAGACATGCATTTCAGCTAATAAATGCCCTCTCATAAGTAACCTCACGGGCATGAGCGCAATGTTATCTATATGGTCCACATGAACAAACCCCCACTAGCTGTGAAAAACTGTCAGATGCATTCAGATAACAGACGGCATTCAAGGGCTTATAAATTAGCATTTGAGCCTAACTAGGTTTAGCTTTCAACTAGAAATACCAAGAGAACAAAGAAAATTTGATGAGAAAAGTGAATTGGAAAGTTGTTTAAAATTGCATGCCCTATCCGAATCATCAAAGTTTAATTTTGACTAGACTGTCCCGTTAATCACCTACGCAGCTTATCCATCTCATTTTATCGTGGCGTACATGGGTATAGAACCCTTTACCTGGCTCATTTCATAATGGCATATTGTCCTTTAACTGCCAAAAATGAAGGGCGAAAATGAATGAAAGGGCAAGTCAATGAGTACTCCTTACTAAAGCTCCAGGTACCCCCACATTTGCATCTACCTCAGGTTAAGGAGTAAGTCATTTATCCACAGTATATGATACTGAACAATATAAAAATATTAAATAAACTATGGTCAGTGGTATTTTATTTAAAAAAAACATTACTCTCTATTGTCTTATCAGCTGAATAAATAAAATCTATAGTAAAGAAACAAAAACTATTTAATTGTAGAAAAAATGTTTTTTTTCCCCACTGTATTCAATAGAAAGTCTTTTATTTAGTCCATTATCTTGCTTCATAATAAGTACAAATGTTGCTTTCATGCATGTACAACGAGCACAAAGATCGCAGGAGGAAAAAAATGAACTCAGTACTGGCCATAGAATCAAAAAGAAATCTTTTGTTCATGGACAATATAACATAGAACAACACAGAAAATGGCTTTGATAAGAACAGCCAAGACTGTAAAGAGAAGAAATCATTACAGGAAAGCAGGAAACATAAATAAAAATGGTGCATACAACATGTATTAGAAATGCTTTAGAATTTAAAGCTTACAAATGTTTTATGTGGCTGATTCACTAAAGCTCACTCATGTCTCCATATTGTGGGCCATTTCTTTTCTCCAAAGAGTCATTTTTTACTTTGTTCCATCTAAAAAAAATAATTTATTTATTTTGTATTTTTTTATAAGGGGACATTAACCCCTAGATAGCATGGAACATCCTAACTTTTTCAGCATCCTGCATTCTCCTGCTTTAACGTAGAGCAAAATCCAACTGGAGAACTTGTCTAGCATCATAGGCGGTCCCCAAGGATTGGATCCCAGAGATGGAATCATGTGATTGCTTTGACGAGGCTTTGTTCAAATCTTTAACACACGCCCCCGTCCTGAAGGGGTTAAACAGTAAACAAATGCAAAAGATGTATTCAAATCAAATATTAGCCTAACAATAGTATGCAGATGTATTTTTTATTGTATTAGTTTTAGTTTCTAAAAAGTATTTTATTTTCTATAAAGTAATGTCACCGCCATGTTGAAAACTAGGTTTTCCATATCTAAATTTAATAAAGGACTATTATGGCCAGACAATGGCTGTGTGGAATATACCAGTGTTAAAGTAATTTAATTTATCAGGGTTTAAAGCCTTTTAATATTGCCATATTACACACAGCCCCCACAAAGCCACTGCTTTCACGTTTTATCTGTCTCATAAAGGAAACCTAGGGTTCAATGTGGCAGCAGCCACTGCAGTGTTTCTTCGGCATATAATTAATTAATTAATTAAAGTGATAGTAAATCCTAGCATTTGTGAAATGCTAGGATTTACCAGTGGAACAAATAAAGGGGACTTTCAGTCATGAAGTATAAAATACTTCATGCTGAAAGTTCATTTATTTGTCTGAAGCGTTCACCACACGGAGCACCTCAGGCAGCCAATGGCAGAATGCTATTTGGTTGTGAGGTGATCTTAGCCAATAGCGTGCTAGCTATCTGGCATGGTGCCAGCTGGTCTGCATGGCTAT
>NC_069502.1:1166757870-1166780370 GCF_027579735.1 Bombina bombina | reverse complement strand
TAGCAGGGTGGATCACAATATAAATCACTTGTCAGTAAGGTCAATTTAAATCAATTTAAATGATGGTATTCATTTCTAGAATAGTATGGTTTCAGATTATTTTTTCCTGTTATTTTAGACTATTACTGGTTTAGTTAAATATCATTAGAGATGATGCATAGATAGATCATTGAAATGAATGAAATTATTTGGAGGTGAACTATCTCCAGTTTAATTGGTTAATCATTCATATTTGATCAACTTTCTACCTGTACTTTATTGGAAGGAGATTACATTAATAATAACAATTTAAATTTATTTAATAAAACAATAACATTATTTTTCATGTTTTTTGATTGCCCCTCCCTCCTCACACTTAGGTCCTTGTGCAGCTCTATTCCACTTAAAACAATCTTCTATTCAGTGAGCTTCTTGAAACTTAGTATGGGTTGATTCTGTGAACATAGATTTGCAGGGGAGCAATGGCATTAAAGGGTCAGTAAAGTCAAAATTAAACTTTCATGATTCAGAAAGAACATGCAATGTTTAGCAATTTTCCAACTGACGTCTCTTATCTTATTTGCTTTTTGTCTTGGTATCCATTGTTGAAAAGCATGCATAGGTAGGCTCAGAAGTAATGCACTGATGTGAGCTAGCTTCTTGTCATTGTCTCACACAATGTATTCAGCTAGACCCAGTAGAACTTTGCTCTCCTTCAACAAAGGATTCCAATTGAATGAAGCAAATCTGATAATAGAAGTAAATCTGAAAATGGTATGCTCTATCTGAAACTCAGAAGTTATCTTCCGTGATTATGTCCCTTTAAGGTCTATTTATCAACTATGTATAATCATTTTATAACATTTGCTGTGAAATGGTTGAGAACTGCAAAACCAATAATGGGCTAGAGTACAAGTTGAGCACAAAATATTGCTACTGCAAAAGCGATATTTGCGCTCAAATTAGTAATAGCAGTGCATGAAAATATGTGCTGGTATTACAAGTGAGATGCAATGCGTACGCGACCTCACATTTGCACATCACACTGGAAGCATTGCACTCACGAGTGCGCACTTTCATAGGCTCCAATAGGGAGCCTCATTCTCATGCCATCAATCACGGGATGAGAACTAGCGCAGCGAAGGGGGTAAGTTGTGCAGTGATGAGAAGCAAATATAAATATATGTATGTATACGTATATATATATATATATATATATTTATGTTTTAATATGTGTATATACACATACTGTATATAGACAATAAATATATATGTATATATGTATATATGTATATATATATATATATATATATATATATATATATACATACAGAGAACACACAGTTCCCATAGACCGCAACGTAAAGGCACTTCTCAGTGCCATTTTTTTTTTTCAAACACCCCACACCCACCAAATTTAGCCCCCCCATAACTGCATTGTGCAGTTTTTTTATTAAACAAAACACTATAACTAATATTAATTAATAATAATATGAATTAATTAATATGTTAACATTAATAATAAAAATATACTATACTTTAATTTGGGGCCAATTAGGTACTTTTTGGAGCATTAATTGCTACAGCGAGCTTGCGATAGCAATAACCAGCCACTTGTAATGGCTGTTTTTTTATCGCATTTGCGGGCTTGCGATAAATTAGTGCTCCACTTGTAATCTGGCCCAATATGTGATAATATCGTCAAGATAGAAACCTCTGGGAGAACATGACATTGTGAATGAATTAATGAAATTAATTTACCAACAAAAAAAAAAACATTACAGCCATTCAGGATGAATAACTTTTGGATTAAAATGTATCTTAAATAGAAACTATCTTTAGAAAGATTTTTCCTCATAAAACATTTTTTTTTTTTACAAAAATCTGATTTAAATTAAAAAAAATCTGATTTAAATAAAAAAATCAACTGATCTTAAATCCAATCTTTGTTTGCTTAAGTATTTCTTAGCCTTTTCACCGTGTTCCCCTTCCAAAAAAGTGGTTTATGGCTGCTACCCTTCCACAAAGACCATTCCTGATCAAGCTTCTTCGAACTGTAGAAGGATGAGCTTGGTATCCTGATGAAGCTGCCAGGAGATGCTGAGCCAGGTCCTTGCTGGACTTCTTCTGGTCTCTCAAAGAATAGGAGGATTAGCGCGGTGGCTTCCCTGGCCTGCACTAAAGGAGAAGGTCCTGGAAACTGCTGCACTAATAGGAGGATTAGCATGGTGGCTCCTAGGGTCTTCACTAAAGGACCTTCTCTGGGGCTCTGTTAAGATGAAGAGTGGGTTAGCACGACTCTCAAGCAATGTTTCCTCTAATTTTTGTGAGCAGTGTGAGCAAACATGTTGGCCTGCGCAACTTTTGGTCAAGTGACTAAAATGCGTGTGCACTTTAATATACAGTGTTGTCGAACCTAAAATGAGGTAAATGTAGTAAACAATACTGTCATAAAACCATCATGAGTGTGGATGGTCAAGTATGTTGTTCTCTATTTCAATGATGCAGGAATAAACACACACTCTCTCCTACACATTCTTACTCTCTCCCACACAAACACTCTTATACACATAATTTTACACACACACTCTTACACACACAAACACTCTTTTACACACACACACACACTTACACACACAAACACTCTTATACACACATACTTCTACACACACACACTTTTGCACACACACACACTTACACATACACTCTTATACACACATACTTTTGCACACACACACACTTACACATACAAACACTCTTATACACACATACTTTTACACACACACACACTTACACACACATACACTCTTATACACACATACTTTCACACACACACTAACATAAACACTCTTATACGCACATACTTTTACACACACACAAACCCTCTTATACACACATACTTTTACACACACATACAAACACTCCTATACACACATACTTTTACACACACACACAAACACTCTTATACACACACACATTCTTATACACACATACTTTTACACACACACACACACACTCTTATACACACATACTTTTACACACACAAGTGATGTAATTTTCTTATATGGACAACTGTAAGAAACAGAAACAAAGGCGCCACTCTGTTTCTGTTTCTTACAGTTGTCCATATAAGAAAATTACATCACTTGTGAAGTGAAGACTGAGAGCTGCCTTCTTCTTTTCTCCCTTGTTCAGACGGACTTTATTTGGGACTTTTTATTTGCACCATTTATTGGACTTCTTCCAGTATAACGTGTGTATTTTTACATATATACATTTGTATTTTTATTTTTATTGTCTGATCTACATATCATATTAATTTTCCAACCTAGTTTATATATGATTTTAACAATTTATATATGATTTTAACACTAGGACCACCCATACCACTTGCATACTAAGCGCCTCCTATAGGTTATCTGTGACACCCAGTCACAGAGTTTCCAGTTTGTAGTACTTTTACACACACACACACTCTTACACACACAAACACTCTTATACACACATACTTTCACACACACACACACACACACTTTCATAATCACTCCTATACACACATACTTTTACACACACACTCTTACACACACAAACACTCTTATACACACATACTTTTACACACACACACTCTTACACACACAAACACTCTTATACACATACTTTTACACACACACACACACTCTTACACACACAAATACTCTTATACACACATACTTTTACACGCACACACTCTTACACACACAAACACTCTTATACACACATACTTTTACACACACACTCTTACACACACAAACACTCTTATACACACACTTTTACACACACACACACTCTTACACATACAAACACTCTTATACACACATACTTTTACACACACGCACACACTCTTACACACACAAACACTCTTATACACACATACTTTTACACATACACACACACACACACACACTCTTACACACACAAACACTTATACACACATACTTTTACACACGCACACACTCTTACACACACAAACACTCTTATACTCACATACTTTTACACATACACACACACACACACACACACACACACACACTCTTACACACACAAACACTCTTATACACACACTCTTACACACACACTCTTATACACAAACACACTCTCCCTCCCACACACAAAAACTCTCACACTCTCCCCTTGGAAAATTGATTACAATTGCATGACCTATCTGAATCATAAAAGTTTAATTTTGACTAGACAGATAAATATTTATTACAGTATTATATTTATGTCTTTCTAATCTCCATAATGATGCACACAGTTCACGTATTTATTTTGTGGCTGCTACTCCCACTTCTCTCTCCTCACGTCTTGCATCTGCAGCAGGGGTAGGCAGGGCCGGGGGCTAAGTTGGACCCTGGTCTAGGGGGCCAATGCCCAGATCAGTCCCGAGCCATATGCCGTGGCTGGCTGCCATGTTTTACTCTGTAGTGCTCAAAAATTATTAGCCAGCATATGCTCCACCCACCAGAAGCCCGCAGGCAGCCTATAAGCATTTAAATAGTCACAGTCTGCAGCTGGTAATTCTGTTTGTAATAAGTAAATTGTGCTAAGTTTTAGAGCTTACACCAGACCACTGCCATTAAAAAAAAAAGATTTAAAAAAAACAAAAAAACTTGCCTCAAATAAGTGTGCGCATTTTTAACGTCTTTGTGCGCTATTTAAAAAACAGGTTGTACACGCCTTAGAGGGAATGGTTCTCTCAAGTGCGCTAAAGCTAAGTATAAAGCTACAGGGGAACTTTTTCACCTTTAGCTTTGAAATATTTACATTTATTTAACGATTGTAAGTTTGAGAGCCTCTCTAACTGTAGCTCACTTTTATAAACGTGCATCTACAACTGATTGTGCTTAAGGGCAGGGCGCACCTCTCCTTTTGTTTATGTTTGCTATTGTAAGTGTAGTGATGTACATTGTATAGTCGTACATATTGAGGCCCATTTATCAAGCTCCGTATGGAGCTTGAGGGCCTGTGTTTCTGGCGAGTCTTCAGACTCACCAGAAACCGCAGTTATGAAGCAGCGGTCTAAAGACCGCTGCTCCATAACCCTGTCCGCCTGCTCTGAGCAGGCGGACAGGAATCGCCACAATACAACCCGACCGAGTACGATCGGGTTGATTGACACCTCCCGGCTGGTGGGCCATTGGCCACGAGTCTGCTGGGGGTGGCGTTGCACCAGCAGCTCTTGTGAGCTGCTGGTGCAATGCTTAATACGGAGAGCGTATTGATCTCCGCATTCAGCGAGGTCTTGCGGACCTGATCCACACTGTCGGATCAGGTCCGCAAGACCTTTGATACATAGGCCCCATGGTCTCATTGTAAGTTTTTTATTGTATTGTTGTACCTTATGATTGTAATGAACCTTTGTATAGCTCTGCGTAAAATCTAGGTGCTTTATAAATAAATTATAACAACAATAATAATAAATGTAAAAAAAATGTTACAACTTTTAAATGGCAGGCCATTGAACAAATTGGCACACCACCAAGAGGTGGAGACAAGTTGTCCATTTTAAGTAAACAAGAAATCTATTGGATTTTTAAAACAAAGTGTCTTTTGCCTTATGGTTATAACTCAGAGTATGACGTCATAAATTACTGTCAAAAATAAACTATTGTATCTGAATGAATTTCATAGTTCCTATTTCTCTGCTATTAAGTTGTTTTACTAATTGCAGTTTTGAATACTAGAAATTAATAAAGTATTGAACACACAATGACATATATGCATACATATTGTCCTCTAGTGGCCTATTATCTACACAACAATTATCCAAATGCATAAGACATTTCACATTTTTATCCATAAATATATTAGATTACCTATGTTTGATGGATCTCTCTTGACCACTAATTATTATTTGATTGTGGTCTATTTGTGGATAAAATGTGCTTAATGAACTTCTATATAAACTGCTGTTTATTGAACTTCATTTTGTATAATAGTCTCTATAAACATTATACAATACAGGTTGAAGTTTTAATAGGGCATAATGTGAGGATACTGTGTGTGTGTATATATATATATATATATATATATATATATATATATATATATATATATATATATAAAGAGTTATTATCCTTTATAATGTGTTCAATTTTTTACTAGATCACTAACAGTATTTTCTTCCTAACTATATCTAGTGTATATATGCATATAAACATCAAGTTTCAATTTTTTACTTGTAATATATATCTTTATCTATTTGTTCACATATAAAGTGTTTACTATCTGCACAAAATGTCAATATGGTATGTATAGGGTTAAGCTTGAAGACTGCTTGTTTTTAAACCAATGAACATGAAGTGTTAGACTTAAAAGGGTGCACCCCCTTAACAGGTGCTATTCTATGATTACGGTCAATACGACCGAAACCGGTCAGAAGTGTTTTTGTCTTCACTAACCCCGTGTTGCTGTATGTTGTTTCATACAATTTTAAGGAATAAAGTTACAACTGATTTTCAACAACTCGTTCTGGAAATATTTTTATTTACATTTCTATTGTGGATTGTGGGTAATCCACTTCTTTCCTTTAGAACGAGAACTTTTTAAGTCTGTGGGATATCCAAAAAACCTCCTCCAGGACTTGCGCTATATTTATGGTCTAGGAACAGCGGTACAGTGTCAATACTCCCCACTACATAAAGATTACCTTTTGGATTTGGATACAAATCGCTCAACAAGAAGAATCTTCAAAAGCGGGACTGCACCATCTGATTGGTTACTGAGTCCCTCAGCTGACGGTGACATCATCAAGAATACAAGCCGGTCGGGCTGAGGATTGGCCTGTTCCTGAACACGTAGTACGCCACACAGAGCTAGCACAGGAAGAAGGTTCTTACCGCTTGTGCCAGAATGCTTTCTTAGGAAACCGGCTTACTTCTGTTTGAGACGCTACATTCCTCTTCATGGTGGGTGAGTGAACAAACCGCTAGTTCCTAAAGCTCCGTTTTTTAGCACAAGTGTATTGCTGTTCTAGTATTTTCATTACACAGACTTACATCATTGCCTGCTACGGGTTAATACGCAGAGCGGACCCCTGCACCATGGCTTATAATCATTTCTGTGGGTTATGAACTCGACCAGCATTGGGTTTATTATAAGCATTTATTTGCTATATTCAAAATAGACACCACTCCTTCATGACTGGTTCGTCAGTCTATTTGTTTAATAATAATAAATATTCAGTATTTGTTTAGTTGAAAACAAATACTGAATATCATGGCCAATGAATATTCAGTGAAACTAATTTCCCCCAAATATTTGTTCCAAAAAACCTCAGCCTAACCAAATTTTTTGCCCGTGCTCACCTCACTCACATCAGATCAGAATTTGGACCCCGCAACCCTCTGTAAACAAAACATCACAGCAGACCCTAAAAACTCTCCAGTCCATCTCATTATAAAAAATAATATAAAAATACCTATTTCCCTTCGTATAATTTGTTATAACTTAGCTTCTTTCCATAAGGGCATACTAAAGTATGCTCAGAGTGCTTCATGTATAACACTGTTACAAACAAAGAATAACAGAGATGAATTGGGCAGGTTTTTTTAAATTGTAGTCTCTCTCTGAATTTTTTCTTCATTATCCTTTAAATCACTTAAAGACTTTTACGACTGTATTAGGCCACCCATCTGGAACATCAAAAATCATTAAAATGACTTCCTGTTACTGTATATTGATATTCAAGTGTCACTGTACACCTATAAACAGATTTGTGAATTAACTCCTTACACACCAGATGACCCCAATTCTCTAAAGCTCTCTGGTTTGGTGAGATTATTTAACAAGTCCCTCAAAGAATCTTAGAGAGGCAAATTTTAGCTGGAGAGCTGTTTATCACAATATGCAGGGGACTGGGAATGAGGAAGAGACGCCTACATTACAATATAATCATTTCTCTCCACTCTCCGCAAAGGCTTATACAAATAAAAAATGATATGCAGTTAATGTAATTATATGAATAAACTGTTTTGTTTTGAAACCTTTCATTTTGCATTATGTCTTTAGAGAAAATATGGAAAATGGTTGCAAAAGAACAATAACCCTGTTCTTTAGGGCTTTGTTATACTCTTTTAACAAAATAATCTACAAAGTAACTGATTTGAATGACATATAGACAGATAAAAAGACAGGTAGGTAGACAGAGGTACAGATAGATAGATAGATATAGAAAGATAGATAGATAGATAGATAGATAGATAGATAGATCAACAGAGGGAGAGCGAGAGAGGGATATGCTATAGATAGACAAAGGGACACAAAGATCAATAGGCAGTTGATAATAGATATTTAGATAGACAGACAGATACATAGATATTAAGATAGACAGACAGACAGAGGGAGAGAGAGGGAGAGAGGGATATGATATAGATAGACAAAGGGACACAAAGATCAATAGACAGTTGATAATAGATACATAGATATTTAGATAGACAGACAGACACATAGATATTAAGATAGACAGACAGACAGAGGGAGAGAGAGGGAGAGAGGGATATGATATAGATAGACAGATGGACATAAAGTGATCAATAGACAGTTGATAATAGATACATAGATATTTAGATAGACAGACAGACACATAGATATTAAGATAGACAGATAGATAGATAGATAGATAGATAGATAGATAGATAGACAGACAGACAGACAGAGGGAGAGAGAGGGAGAGAGGGATATGATATAGATAGACAGATGGACATAAAGAGATCAATAGACAGTTGATAATAGATACATAGATATTTAGATAGACAGACAGATACATAGATATTAAGATAGACAGACAGACACATAGACATTAAGATAGACAGACAGATAGATAGATAGATAGATAGATAGATGATAGATAAATAGATAGATAGGAAGGAAATATGTACTTTTAAAGCAGAAATAATTATTTCATACTGTTTTTCAAAACCAGACTCTAATAATTCTATATATTTTCATACACTGCATAGTTCTCTCCTCATTTCCAGATCTAAAGCAGTGTGTATGGCATCAATTCATCGGTGTCCAAAGTCTACAAGAAATTGATAGCCTGACCAGGTACATTTTTCCCTAGACGACTGATCCTATGTAATTCTATTCACAATATAAAGTCATGCTCTCCAGTTTTTTTTCTGTTACTTATTTAAGGTGTCAGAATCACTGTGCCTCTGCATGAAAAATAAGACAAGGCAGAGAAGGATAAAGCGCACCTCTCTGTGTGTTTTTGAATATATGTTTGGATACCGTTTGACAACATAATAGTGTTTTCGCTAGCTAAAAGCTCCTGTTTCATTCATCACTATCACTTGAACTTTTTATCTAAGAGCTCTATTTAAAAATAGTATCAAGACGCTGCTCACCCAGCCAATGCTTGCTATGTGTGAAGATGCTATCCCAATAGCTCCATACAGAATTTTCTTGTTCCATCTTGTTATAAGGCTATAGGGTATATAGGCAATCATGTGTTTCCTTCAATTTTATTGAGTGCTTAACCCTTTAGGTGCTAGACAAGTCTAAGTAACAGTGCACAATAAAATCATGCAGAAATCGGAACATCTAGCAAGTACTACTTAATGGCAGAATGTCATGTGAATTTGCTATAGTACCACGTAATTATGGGTCTGCATTATTCAGTCATTTCACAGCATGCGGTCTGCAGTGACAGCAGTCGCTTACAAACCGGTCAGCACTAAATTTAATAGTACACAGTTGCAAAATAAAGTCAGTACACAGAAATATAGAATAGCTAAGATAATGTGAAGGATAATCTGGATTCAGCATTTTCTTGATACAGGTCTATGTGTTAGGAGATGAAATTTCCAAAATAATAGTTGTAAGCTACCCCAAGCAGTGACTTTCTTGTCCCAGTGCAAAGAGGTTTGATGGTTTTGTGAATCCAGAGAGACTGGCGACTGAAATAATAGTGACATAATTACATTTTCTAATGTTAGAACATTTTGGGCTTGATTACGAGTGCTGCGCAAATGTTTGCGCCTGAGCGATAAGGGGTTTATCACAAGGGTTTGCGTTTGTTGGGCTTACCGCTCGTATAACAAGTTGAAAGTAAACAGGATTGCTTGAGCGCAATTGCGATTTACACTTCAATGATTACCACGAATTCCCAGCTCTGGTTAACTGTTTCACAAAACATAAAAGTTGTACAAAGTATAGTTACACTCATAATAACAACATCTAATAAAAATTATTCAAACAAAAATATTGCACACAAAAGTTATAAAGACTGTGTACATATGTATTTATATGTGTATATATGTATTTACAGACATATAAACACATAAATACATATGTATACATATATATATATATAGACATATATAAGTGCATTGGAGCCCTTTGCCGTTAAGTAGATGAAAACATGTTATGCATATTTATGCAATATTCATATTTACTATAGGTTTTAACTATGTATTTACCGTAAATATTTTACATTCCAATATTCTGCACATAGCGGAATAAGTTCTCTGGATTTATAAAAGATATTCCTATATATATATATATATATCTGTAAATATATACAAAAGATCAGCACTCACCAGCAATCAAAACCACTCTGTGCACGGCCAAAATGAATCCAAACAGTAGACAATGTTGTAGGATAGGATCCGGTCTTATGTGACTTGCTTCATGTGACCCAGGCCTCCCTGAGGGGCTGAAACGTTATGTTTTCTTAACTATTAAATGGTGATATTTGTAATCTCTTGTGCTGGCTGTCACTGTTTGGGATGTTGAGGATTGACACCAGATCTTATCCTACAACATTGTCTACTATATATATCGGTATATATCTATACCTATATGTAATCATGTATATATATATATAGGTATAGATATATATTGTACCAAAATACCATCAGAAATATGTAGAAATATGTATTTATGAATAAATAGAAGATATTCTTGTACGTGAAGAACATTAGAATGTGAAATATTACAATTTTCATGTCGGGTTAGCGCACTTGAGAATATGCAATCGGGTTTGCGCACGAGAAGGGTTTTTTTCCCACTTTTTTTGCACCATTGACTTCTATGGGGGAATATGTTATCGTGCGCACAATATTCTAAATTCGCCTACTTACACACATAAGGTTAGTGTGCGAGCGGTTTACTATCAACAAATAATACCAGCGCTACCAAACTCGCACAAAAAGCTCCCTTCTAGTGGAGTTAGCGCTCAAGCGGGAGCGTTAAATACTGCTTCGCTTGTAATCTGGCCCTTTATGGGGAATTACATTTTTAGTTAACTGTACCTTTAACTTTGTGTTTAAATTCATGCATGGTTAAGAAAAATAGGGAACAATTCAAATCTTTCTATCCTGTTTAAAGGTATATGAGGTATATAGAGCTATATGAGGTATATGAGGTATATGAGGTATATAGAGCTATATGAGGTATATGAGGTATATAGAGTTATATGAGGTATATGAGGTATATAGAGATATATGAGGTATATGAGGTATATGAGGTATATAGAGATATATGAGGTATATGAGGTATATAGAGCATGCAATTTTAAGTAACTTTATAATTTACTCCTATTATAAATTTTTCTTTATTCTTTTGGTATCTTTATTTGAAAAAACAGGAATGTAAGCTTGGGAGCCGGTCCATTTTTGTTCAGCACCTGGGTAGCGCTTTCTGATTGATGGCTTTTTAAAATAAAGATACCAAGGGAAGGAAGACAAATTGATAATAGGAGTAAATTATAAAGTTGCTTTAAATTGCGGCTATATCTGAATCATGAAAGAAAAAAAAATGCAAATTGGGACATCAAATTCAAACCACAAAGGGGGTTGATAAAGTGCAAAATGGTACTTTTTTATGTCTGACAGTATTCCAACACAAATTGTTATAATTATATTATCTTGTGCATTTTAGGTGTATATATGAGTATACGATGTAGAATATATTCAGCGGTATCATCCCTCAGTAGTGTGTGTCGCAGACATTTACATGTGTATATGTATTTAATAGACAGATAAATGATATTGTGTTAATCTAACAAGATCTGCAGGAAACGCAACAAAATTGAAATCGCAACCAGAACATGGAGAAATAACGTTTAGCGATTGCCCTCTTAATAGCATTGCTTATATTTAATATTCCCAGTTTTGGAAATTGAAATTACAGTATTCCCATCTTTAGGAATGAGCTTATTCTCTACAATATCATCTTCGTGAGCGGGAGTTAAAGGGACATGAAACCCTAAATTTTTCTTTCCGGTTTCAGATACAGCATAGATTATTAAACAACTTCACAATTTACTTCTATTAGCAAATTTGCTTCATTCCTTTGGTATTCTTTGTTGAAAAGCATACATATGAAGTGCACTGCTGGGATCTAGCTGCTGATTGGTGGTTTCACAATGTGTTCAGCTAGCTCCCAGTAGTGCAATGCTTTTCTTTCAACAAAAAAAAAAGAACGAATAAAATTTGCTAATAGAACTAAATTGGATTCTTGTTTAAAATGTTATGCTCTATCTGAAACTAGAATAAATAGGGGTTTCATGTCCCTCTAAATATTTGCCTTTCAGTCTTGTTTGTTTAAAACTGTGATCTAACAGTTATAGAAATGCAGCAAAGCGAAACCCTGTTTTGTATAGTGAGTGTGAGGTTTGGAAATCGCAGTCTGTACAGTGAGTCCTGCACTTATAAACTATCTTTAAAAACTCATCACTTAACTATGAGAACTGGTTAAATCCTGTTTCAGACGATGAGAAAATGTGGCCACTTTATACTTATGGAAATTAATATCAACTGTGTGTTCCCAGTAAATATATATGTATATGCTTATATATATATATATATATATATATATATATATATATATATATATATATGTGTGTTAATATATGTATATACACATATTAAAGAGGCAGTCAACACCAGCATTTTTCTTGTTTAAAAAGATAGATAATCCATTTATTACCCATTCCCCAGTTTTGCATAACCAACACAGTTATAATAATACACGTTTTACCACTGTAATTACCTTGTATCTATGCCTCTGCAAACTGCCCCTTATTTCAGTTCTTATGACAGACTTGCATTTTAGCCAATCAGTGCTAAATCCTAGGTAACTTCACATGCATGAGCTCAATGTTATCTATATGACACAGATGAACGTATGCCCTCTAGTAGTCAAAATGTATCCAGATTAGAGGCGGCCTTCAAGGTCTAAGAAATTAGCATAAGAGCTTACCTATGTTTAGCTTTCAACTAAGAATACCAAGAGAACAAAGCAAAATTGGTGATAAAAGAAAATTGAAAAGTTTTTTAAAATGTTATGCCCTATTTGAATCATGAAAGTTTATTTTGGACTTCACTGTCCTTTTAACATATAAATAAATATGATATAAGCATATACATATATATTTACACTTTGCTGCCTTTGCTGCACTACTTAACCCGTGCGCTGCGAGAGTTCAGATGCTGTGTCTGACGGCATGAGAGTGAGGTTCCCATTGGAGCCTATGGAAGTGCACTCTTGAGAGCAGTGCTTCCAAGCAATGCGAATGCGCACATTTCTCGAAATCTATATTTAGCGCTCCACTTGAAATCTAGCCCAAAATGAGGTTTGCTTAATAAATTTAAAAATTAAAATAAAACTTTTAACATATTAAAAGTTTTAAAAGCATAATTGATCAAGCATGTTCAGTATGCCCATCATGCCCATATACAAATTATATTAATTTTGTTTCACACTTGTAGAAAAGATCACTCTTTCCAATTTCTAAACACAGACACAGACTCATTAACCCCTTTAACCCATTTGGTATTTCAGTGGTGGGCATCCATTAATTGGCAGCTCAAAGTGCAGTTGTGGGAAAATAGAGAGAAAATCTTAAAAATCGTGGCTGTGTTTGGCACAGAAAGATTGTAATCAATTTAACAAAACAAAAATAAAACAAACAGCTATTCCCTTTTTTCTTCTAAGAAAAAAAAATTGGAAAAATAAGAATCAACCCCATAATAATATACAAGTATTTGAGCAATGATAAAATTTCCAAACATATTAACAGTATTTTATTAGTGCACTGTTATAACACTTTAATTACTGTGTTATTTTAACATTATATTTGGGTACAAATCTTTCCAGCAGATATAGTAAATGTTTATTTGTACCTTTATAATAACCAAATAATTTTGTTTATTTTTGTTGTGTTTTTTGTCTGACTTCCTTTATTCTACATATTTATTTTTATTTTACAAATTTACTAAGGCTCTATATATGGTTTTGTTTTATTTAATTGGTATTGAGACTAATAGGAAATGCATATCAGTGATCTCCAGGGATTAATTTTCACTGGCTAATGGGCACAACTACAACAGCTCTGTTGGTAAAAGGAAAATGCCCTTCACCATGCATGAAAACGAAAGCACTTTTTTTTGCAATAACTTTCAATACATTATATTTGATTCCAACATCTGAATAAGATATCATTAGAAAGTATCAATATTCCAAAGGACTATTCACTGAAGGTATATGAGTGTTTTATTAAGAATGAAATTACCGCTTTTAGCAATTCTACACTTCTAAGTAATTTATTCATAAATTAATCTGAGGACCTTGACAAGCCTTGCGTAGAATTTTGATGAAAGACAAAACCAACAGGGATCTACACAAATATCCATTATGCAGAAATTACATTTCAGCAAGAAAGAGGATAACCCCACTTCAGTAATGGTAACATAAATAAACAAAAAAATGTAAAAGAAGGAAAAACTTCACCACTAGAGACAATTTAATAAAATTCACACACACTTAAAGGGACATTCTGATTTTCTGATGTGGAAAAGTCTCCTGTCTTTTTCATATATTTTTCTTTATATTTTTTAAAAAAACAATAACATATATATATATAAATTATTTATTACTTATATATATTATATTTTAGGATTTCTTTCCTATTCATATATATAGTTACTATATATATATACACAATATATATATATATATATATATATATATATATATATATATTATATTATATTTATTATTTATTTATTTTTTTACAGTTGTTTTAACAGCTAATGGCCAGCCGACCAAAAATGTAAACTTAGCCTTAACTAGCTAGTATCAGTAAGGAACATGTTAGGAACAAGTTATTTTTTGCATAAAAATGTCCGTTTAAACGGTATTAAAACTGAAATAAAATGGTCTAGTTTTCCCCTGACACACTGTTTGTATCCTAATATCCTGCTTCTAACATTCTGGCACCTTCTTACACAACCCTGGTGCTAATCTCTGAGCAAGCTTGCACATAGAGAGTGTGCACTAATTAGAATTTCATAGAGTAAAATTTGCACATTAGGAAGTATTTGTAATACAGCTATCTGGCAACGTTTTATTAAAATACTAGGGACAAATATTCAGAGTGGCCTTTTCAGTTTTATCTCCCTCTAATGATACTTTTTATTGTCATTTTAATGATCTAATTATAAAATATAAAATGAAATGTTCTAACCTCAACTACTAGTGGATATATTGAAAGATGTATCAGTAACCAGGTGAGTTATAGTGCTTCAAATTCATTTTAAAGACTGAGATATCATAGGACCCCATTCCAAATAATGACAATTCACTTTCAAATTGCAATTAACTCTTCAAATTAAAAGCCTTTCCAATACATTTGAAAAAGGCATCAAAACGTATTTATCACAAGGTTTCAAATGCATCTGTGACATTGTAACACTGTATATCTTGCATTAGGCAATTTAATCAATAAGGCAAAGCTTTCACAGCAGCTTCTTGAAAGGTTTCCTAATATTATAACTGTCCCAGATTCCCAAGTAAAACAAGGTACTTCCAAGCCCCGCCCAGCAACCAGTTAGCACCACCCACTGAATGCATATAACGCCCACTGAATGTCTGCAAACTGGTCCCTGTTGGTTTTGGCTCTGCCCAAATTACATCCATAACCCCAACCCCAAGCCTTTCTCCCACAGCATAGGCTTTCCATTCCTGGGAGCTCTCTAGGAAATGTTGGAGGTATGTATTAGGAGGTGGTAATTAATATGGAATTAAATTGATGTTAAAGTCACTCACAGTTACTTATATATTTATAAATGTTAAGCTCCAGGGGTTTAGTGCATCTTAGAACAAAGAATGAAAATGCATAATTTCAATAAAATTAAAAAAATTAAAATACATTATTTGTGTCGCATTTAATCACCCAATTTCTCCTCTCCAAATTTGTTTCTTAGTTTGACAAGCAGGCAGCACAGCCAACAGAAGCTACCCTATATATGTCTATAGCAGCGCACTCCAGTGCTGCTACTAGACTGAAGCAGTAAAAATTGGTGGTTTATTCTAGCAGTAACTCTGGAGCATGCTGCTATAGACATATATAGAGCAGGCAGTGCTCTTTCTATTGATACACATGTGCACGGGCTAAAAGAATGATTTCTGACTTTTTCAAATGTTCGGTTAGGCCGAATTTCCTCCATGTAGGGATTCGGTTCAGACAAATATTGGTTTTAGATTTGTTACCATTATTTTTAAAATGGGAACAGCTAATATAGACAATTAATATTAACAAAAATCTTACATTATAGGATTCGATCAATTAAAAGAAACTATCTTTCAATGTTATAAAAGATACAACTCTGTATGACTAAAATCCGGCATTTAGTGCCGTTGTCCCTAACATCAGTCCAGGAGTCAAGTCCAGTGGTAACGCATGGGAACAGAGTGCCTGCATTCTTTTTGCAGGTGGAACTACATTCCCCCTGGACAGAGAACAGAAAGGGAAATACATGTGTACATACAAAGGAAAATAGTCCTTGCAAATAAAGGTGTTTGTGAAACATCTTGTAGTAGAATGAGCCCAATTACTTTATTTTATACAGCAATACTATGTGCAGTCTGTTTATCTATGTCAGTGTCTGTATGTCTATCAATTTATAGTCAGTAGGCCGGATTCACTGCAGAATGCTGACCTGTGCAAGATCATGTATTAGCTGCAGATTTAACCTTACCAGTTTCATCCCAAAGTACAAGGCAGCCTGTTTTGCTTCCAGTGTTACTGTGCCCTCATGCCTCCTGCTTCCTCTGCCAGTGTTACTTGCTTCACATTTACTTGGTATACGTGTTAATGGTAAGAGAGGATGACACTCAGATGCCTTGTGACCATCATTTTAATTTAACTCCCATTATCATTGTTTCTTACTGTAGAGTGCACACACAAACCTTATCAAGATCATGATATCAGATGTTTACATTACAAAGCCTTACACATCATAAGAGCCAGGGAGTAACATCTCTTCTACAAATGCCCCTTCATGTGTTCTAAAAAGTTTGTGTCTGGCTTCTCAGTATTCAGTATCAGCTGAATCCTAAATTACAAATACAAATTTCACTCCTGCCATGTAAAAATGTAACCATGGGTTTCCATCCTCAGGCCCAAAGGCAACCATTCAGCCCTTCATTGGTTTTAATTTGCTTTCATTAACTAGATTGTATAGATTATATACATATAAATACAGTGTGTGTGTGTGTGTGTGTGTGTGTGTGTGTGTGTGTGTGTGTGTGTGTGTGTGTGTGTGTGTAAAACAATATTAATTGTGAGGGGGGGAATTCTTGGTGAGTTCCCACGCTTTGTTTTGTAGGACTTGACCCCTACATCAGTCATTAATAATACTATGGCAGGGTTGGACAGGGGACGATGGACAAATGAATGATAAGACCCCTGTACATTATTACAAACAAAGGACCAATCAATATAACTCCTTACCACCATTCCTGCACCTTTTTTGGCGCCAAAAGGCATGAACTAACCAGCTTCATCAATCAATCTTTTTTGTCTGTTTCGTACAATAATTTATTTTTTTTACAAATACAGATAACAAAGATAATACAGCTTTGCATAACCAACCAAAGTTTCATGACTCAGATAGATCAGGCAATTTTAAACAACTTTCCGATTTACTTCCATTAACAAAATGTGATTGTTTTATATTTACACTTTTTGAGTCACCAGTTCCTACTGAGCATGTGCAAGAATTTACAGAATATACGTATATGCATTTGTGATTGGCTGATGTCTGTCACATGATTCTGGGGGAGTTGAAATAGACCAAATTTGACAGAAAAACATCTACTACTCATAAATTCAGGCTAAGTGCTATTGCATTGTCTTTTTATTGTGCATTTGTTGATTATGCAAATCTACTGTATTTATTGGTCCTTTAATATGCTTTATATCCTCTAAGTTTGCCTGTTTTTAAGCCCCTACAGGCCGTCTCTTATTTTAGTGGTTTTGCACAACAGCCAGAAGGTGCTAGTTCATGTGTGCCGTATAGATAACATTGTGATCACTCCCGTTGAGAATGATAAAGGTTATACAAGAACCAGCAGTAATTACAAAAAAATGCAAGAATTTGCAGTCTGCAGGGGCTTAGATATAGGTAATCATAGAGGTAAAATGTATATAAATATAACAGTGTTGGTTATGCAAAACTGGGAAATGGCTAATAAAGGGATTATCCATCTCTTTAAGCAATAACAATTTTTAAGTAGACTGTCCCTTTAAATAGCCGCTGTGTTTTACTTTAACTGTGTATTATTTGCTTCCATGAATATTTGTGAAAAGCCTTCTGAAAACCCACCTTGAAAATCTTGCAATAATTCTTGTTTCTGTATTATGTCTTTAACTAGACTTAAAAGGACAGTCTACACCAGAATTGTTATTGTTTTAAAAGATAGATAATCCCTTTATTACCCATTCCCTAGTTTTGCATAACCAACACAGTTCTATCAATACACTTTTTACCTCTGTGATTACCTTGTATCTAAGCCTCTGCAAACTGCCCCCTTAGTTTAGTTTTTTTGATAGCCAATCAGTGCTGACTCCTAGGTAACTCCACGTGCCTGTGCACAGTGTTATCTATATGACACACATGAACTAACACCCTCTAGTGGTGAAAAACTGTCAAACTGTATTCAAGGTCTAAGAAATTAGGATACGCACCTCCTAGGTTTAGCTTTCAACTAAGAATACCAAGAGAACAAAGCAAAATTGGTGATAAAAGTAAATTGAAAAGTTGTTTAAAATTACATGCCCTATCTGAATCATGGAAAATGTTTTCTAACTCAAACTACAATTCTTAATATAGATTAAATGGCTTTGAAAATCAATGTTGTAAAATGTTTTCCTGTGGGAATTCTGATTGATTGGAATCCAGGGTATAATTTTCACTAGTGTTCTTAGATGATAGGGACAGCTGGGTCATGTGACTGGCATAGCTGACTGGTCCAGCGGTAGTTTGCGCTAAGGACCCTTAGGACCATCAGTTCTCTATGGCTCTCAGGCAGTATTTTAACTATGCCTTTAACCCTATTTACTGGGGTTAAACACATAGATTTGGAGGGTTGATAGTGATAAAATGACATGATCTAGAAAATTAGAGAATGTAATTTTTTTCACATCTGGAATCGGATACAGCTGAGCCTTAGGGGTCTCCCAATGCCATTACTGGTGTACAGTAATACACCCACAAGCATACAAAGGGTTGTTGTTTGTTTTCTCCATTAAGGAATATTTGTTTGACAAAAAGAAAAAAAAAAAAGCATCTTTTAGGCAGAAAAATTGGAAACCATACACCATTAAATTTCCCTGTCACCAGTATACACCTTACTTCATATCCCTCCGTCCATCTACCCTGTAGAGTTGTATCAGTGATAAGCCATTGACAAATAATTGTCTTTTGCCACACAAGAGCATGACTAATACAGCACAGTCCTTGAAAGGGTTAAGTTCTTATACACATGACACTGCAGGACTTATGTTACGGACCGCAATTAGATAAGAACATTTCCTGGCATTCTTATGCTACTCAAAATCTATAATGCATCAAGTATTAAAACATAAGAATCACAAAAAGTAATATGATCATTTTATTATTCTAGTTTTACATATTAGATGAGACCATTTAGACAGGAAGGGCAATAATATCCCTATTATAACACATTCATAAAAAAAACATTAAAGGGATATGAAATCCAAAGATTTTCTTTTCGAATTTAGACAGAGCATATAATTTTTAAATAGTTTCCATTTTGCTTCTAATATCAAATTTGCCTCATTCCCATTCTATTCTTTGTTGAAAAGATACCTGCAGTGCTGCCATCTCATGTTCTTGCAAATGGATAACATTCCAGTAAAACTGTTGCCAAATAGTGATCCAAACGTGAACGTTTCTGAATTTTTTTTCAGCAAAAGATACCAAGAGAACAAAGAAAAGCTGATAGAAGTAAATTAGAAAGTTTTTTGTTTTTTTTTAATTGCATGCTCTATCTGAATCATGAAAGAAAATTGGGTTTCATGTCCCTTTAAAGTAATTTTGTAGTTATGCATACCATATATATCAGCAATTAAGCACTGCATTGCCCAATATCTGTACAAAAATGCTCCATCAATCAAACATTATGTAGAATATCACAGGGCCATAATTCTGGATCCTATAGAATACACAGCAGTCTTTCTGGGGGAATGGATTTTTATTGGTTAATAGCAGAAAAAGTGAGCAAAATAAATAATGAAAGTGCACTGCATGTTTAACTATGTATAATAAATTATTTCATTGGACCTTTGGGGTTTAAAATCCTTTTAATTTGTTAGGTCTACTTCATGTCCAAGTGCTTTATCACAAGATGCAATGCTCTTAAAGAACCAGAGTCAGCAGAAGGAATTTTTGTGCAAACTGGTTTCTTTTAGTGTAATTGGTCGATTGTCTCTGCCAATAACCATCTATTATGCTAGATGCAGATCCTGTTATTTTGTTAATGCTAAATACAGGATTTCCTTTAAAATGTATTATTATTATTATCAGGTATTATTATCAGGTATTTGTAGAGTGCCAACATGGTCCGCAGTGCTATGGACATAGGTGGTATATAAAAAATTATTACAGGGATCAAATGGGGAGAGAGGGTCGTGCCGAGAGTTGCACTGTTGTAGTCGGCTCTTATGAAGGTGAACTACAAACAGCTGGGCTCATAGGCTTACATTCTATGGGGTTTTAGGGGATAGCAGTGGAGATAGGAAGGTTAGTGTAGGTTGTAAGCGTCCCTGAATAGTAGAGTATTCAGAGAGCACTTGAAGCTTTTTAAACTAGGGGAGATTCTTTTGGAGTGAGGCAGAGAGTTCCATAAGATGGGAGCCAGTCTGGAGAAGTCCTGTTAACGGGAGTGTGAGGAGGTAACAAGAGAAGAGGAGAGTAGGAGATCATGAGCGGAACAAAGGGGATGGGAGGGAGAGTATCTGGAGAGAAGGTCTGAGATATAGGGGGAGCAGTGCAGTTGAGGGCTTTGTATATCAGAGTAAGAATTTTGTGTTTAATCCTAGAGGCAAGAGGAAGCCAGTGAAGGGATTGGCAGAGAGGTGCAGCAGAGGAAGAGCGATGTGTAAGGAAGATGAGCCTGGCAGATGCATTCATTATGGATTGTAAGGGAGCTAGGCGGTAGGTGGGGAGACCAGAGAGGACAGAGTTGCAGTAATCAAGGCGGGAAAGAATGAGAGAGTGGATTAAAATATTAGCTGTGTCTTGTGTAAGGAAATATCTTATTTTAGCAATGTTTTTAAGGTGGAAGCGGCAGGCTTTAGGAAAGGACTGAATGTAAGGAGTGAAAGAAAGATCTGAGTCAAGTGTGATTTTAAAGGGATGTTAAAGTCAAAATTAAGTGTTCATAATTCAGATAGAGCGTGCACTTTAAAAAAATCAATCAATCAAATAGTTTTTCTTCTCTTAGTATCATTTGTTACAGAATAATCTTAGGTAGGCTGTTAGGCGGTTAAGATTGTGTATCTTTATAGTCTATGACATCAGTGTTTACAAAAATGTATAACATTGCTATAAGCATTGTTGCAAACACTCCTTCTAGATGGCCAAAGAAACGTGCCCGCTCCTTAGCTCACCTAGAATTACTCCTTAACAAAGGATTGCAGGAGAACTCAGCAAAATTGATAACAGAAGAAAATTGAACAGTTTTTAAAAATAACTTGCTCTATCCAATCAATGTAAATGTAATTTAACTGTTTCTTTCATTTCTGCAATTTGGGGCCCATTTGAACTCTGTGTTGCAGGAGTCTCCAGCAGTGAAGGGGGTGGTTTCTAAACAGATAACTTCAGTTGCTTTAGGATTGTCTTTTTCTCAATCATTTCCTTCAGTCGGATGCTCTAAATGAGCTGATGAGATCGGCTTCTGTTAGTTTAATAAAATTCCTAATTATACAGTGGTGCTTCACAAGAAACTGCCTCCCTGAACAATTTCAAGGAGATCCAACCAAATATGCATTATTCATCAATTCTGTTTCTGCAAACCCAGTACAGCTCAGCTTAACACATTCCTGGCTGATCCATACTGGCCTGGGAAGCGGTAAATGTCAATTCCATAACAAACATATCCAGAGTGTGAATCCCAGCCTGCTGTCACTCTATTAAGTGACTTTCATTTACACAGAGCTTGAAATTC